>NW_004798220.1:17580-19832 GCF_000002075.1 Aplysia californica | reverse complement strand
TATATATTTATATTGTGTCCCTGCCGGTCAATATCTCATTCAATGTCAAAATCGCACAGTATGTCATATACATATTTATACATGTATAAGTATCGTCAGATAATAATGAATACTCTGTTTGGCCCAACAGCATCGAATCTTAACCAAGTGAGAATTCCTTCGTCACCCCAGGGTGTGGTAGTCGTTCAGAGCCATGTCAACAATTAATGCTCCTCACTGGAGGCTGCAAGAAGCCATCCGGGAGGGAAAGATTAAGGAACTGGACAATCTTCTGACTGCTGGAGCAGGTCATGCGAATCCCCTGATCTTGTTTGCTGCTGGCAATGGTACTGCAGACTGTGTGCAATGTCTGCTACGCCACGGAGCTCACGTGAACACCCGAGACGCGAGCAACTGTACAGCACTGATCAAAGCAGCAGAAGGAGGGAAGTTGGAGAATGTAGAGGCATTACTGTCTGCAGGAGCCAATGTGGCGCTGCGAAACAAGAGAGGAACCAGCGCACTTGCAGCAGCCTGCTACATCGGCAATGCTCCAATAATTCAGTGTCTTATCGAGTACGGGGCTAAGTTTGCAATGTCTTCTAAAAAGAATAACCTTTCTCCAGTATCCAAAGCAGTTGAAGGAGGTCATTTGGAAGTTGTGAAAATGTTGGTTGAGTTGGGAGCAAGCACCATGAATTGGCGCAAAGGCAGTTCTGCTTTAACATTGGCTGTTCGCCGAGGACATACAGAGATCGTACGGTATCTAGCAGGTGTTGGGTCTGACTTAGACACAATTACAAGGTATGATGGACCAGCTCTAGCCTGTGCTTTGCGGTGTAGAAGAACTGACATAGTAGAAATACTGCTTAAAGCTGGCGCTGCGTGTCGTTTCATGGATAAAGATAACAAAACATTGCTGAGTATAGCCAGCGAACAGGGAATGCTGCAGATATGTAAGATGCTGATCGAAGCAGGCGAAAATGTGAATCATTCAGATCGGCAAGGAAACACAGCCCTGATTTTGTCCGCATACTCTAAGCACAGTCAAGTAGTGCAGCTTTTAATAGCCTCTGGGGCTGATGTGAATGCAGAAAACGGCGCTGGTTTGACAGCCCTTATCTGTGCATGCCGGCAGAGCCATGAGGAGATTGTTGATGTTCTGCTCGCCGCCGGCAGTGACGTAAACCATCACGACAATGCCCACGGTGACACGCCATTAACCTGGGCTGCGAGAACAGGCTCTGTAAGCATTGGTAAGTTGTTGTTGGCCGATGGAGCAAAACTGGAGGACACGGACAAGAAAGGGAACACAGCTGTGTCTGAAGCCGCGACCTACAACCATAGTTCTTTTCTTGAGTATCTTTTGAACAACGGGGGTAAACTTGATCACCAGAATGCTAACGGCTGGTCGCCCTTGATGTTGTCAACTCGCTGGAACTCCCCTGATACTACTGATCTGCTTGTAAAACGCGGAGCGGATTTGGATCTTCAAAATGATCAAGGTTGTACGGTGGCCATGTTAGCTCTCGAGTACCACAAACTGACGTGGTTTGAGAACTTTGTTGATCGAGGGTCTGACGTAACGATTTGTGACAAATACGGCAACAGAGTGATAGAAAAATTCATGCGAAGTTTTTTTCGTCCCGAAAGAGAAAACTCATGGCAGCTACTTGACAAACTGCTTGACAAAGACCCGTTTATTGGCCCATCCCTTCATTTGGTTTTATGGAAAGACATCCCCTGTTCTTTATTGATAAAGTTATTGAAATTAGAGGCATATCCGTCGCTGCAGTCATCCAAGCACGACTTGAGAAGTTCAAAGCTGGGTCCTGTAACTCCCCTCATGGTAGCTCTACTCTCTGGGCACACGGATGTCGCACGGTATTTTCTTCTGAATTGGTTCCTTCACCACGATGACATCACCAAACTTCCGGAAAGGAAAGCAGTGATGGACTTTTTAAGAACATATTACCACAGCAGTGCGAAGCTAGTGTCTGATTTATATGATCAACCTCTGACCCTAGCCTGCCTTAGCTTTGTTACTGTGTCTACTGCTGTAGGATTCGGTCAAAGCAGAAAAAACCGAGTGAAAAAGCTCGGCTTGCCTGTGATGTTTCAAAGAAAGCTGCTCTACAAAGACGACACAATGGATTGCCCAGAGGAACTCTGGTCGTCGATTTCTCTAGAATGTGTACACGGAAGATAGGCAATCTATTTGCGTGAACTGTTTCGAGATGGGTACACTGGTTGGTTCATTTAATACACCCCCC
>NW_004798220.1:10628-14189 GCF_000002075.1 Aplysia californica | reverse complement strand
TCTTCTTCTTCTTCTTCTTCTTCTTCTTCTTCTTCTTCTTCTTCTTCTTCTTCCTCTTCTTCTTCTTCTTCTTCTTCTTCTTCTTCTTCTTCTTCTTCTTCTTCTTCTTCTTCTTCTTCTTCTTCTTCTTCTTCTTATCACCCTTCTGTCTGTCTCTGAATCTCTCTCTCTCTCATTCTCTCTCTCTCTCTCTCTCTCTCTCTCTCTCTCTCTCTCTCTCTCTCTCGCTCTCTCTCTCTCGCTCTCTCCCTCTCCCTCTTTCTCCAACTGTTTAATTGCACACAAAATGTATACGTTTGAACTTTATAAATACACTAAATAACTCTCATTTTCGTTCAAAATAATTGTCTGTCAATATATATTTACATACCCTCCACCCCGCCCTGTGCCTTTTGGGAAATTGTAAACCGATTTTTTCTTCTGCTGCAGGATTTGATCAAATTTAAAAAAAGAAATCAAGACTCCATTATCACTAGATCTGGCAGCAGTATACCCTTGGTGTGTTTGATGTTTATATAGGTGGGCTCTTTCTCCTTGAATGGAGAAGACGGACGAGCGTGAGTGAGACTCTCGAATGGAGATTTATTTTACAATGAAACGTATCCCTCAAACCTTGGGTTTGCTGTGTCAGCCAGGATCAAACCAGCTGGTCTCCTAAATGATCTAAATTGTGCAGATGAAGGCCCAGAATATTTACATTACGTTTACATTTACATGTGCGATAACATAATTTATCCATAACATACCATGAATGAAAAAGTGTGAGGTTGTGCCGAAATGTAATGCGTGTTTTATTGGATGTCCATGTTTTCATTTTCCATGTATTATGCTCATGATGCCTTTCACAAGGTGGAAAATACAGTTTTTTCGATGCGATCTGATTTGTTCAGAGATTATTTTATTTTGTTAGGGGGGGGCTACACCCCCAAAATCAAAATTCGGCTCAAAATCATGGAATTTGAGTTGAGTTGTAGGCATTTTTAGCTTCCTCAGCCTCTCCTACAACTATTTCATGGCATGAGAACCCCCAAAAATCGTATTTTTTCCCATACCGGACATGTTTGTAACTGCCATTTCCTCATAAAGTCAGTATTTTATTTTTCTTTATCGGCCGTTTTCTCAAAATGCTACTTTTCTCTATACTTTTTTGAATAACTCCACCATTTTTATCTAATCTTCATGAAACTTTCACAGAATGAAGAGAAGAGGTAATACTAAAAATTTTTCTGTTGAATTTTTGATATATGGAATAGATTTTTGTTGGTGGTGTCTGGAGTGTGGATTTTCACGGATTTTTCGCAAACTTGAATGCTACCTCACGAAAAAATTCATTAAAAATTTTGTAATTCGATTAGGAAAAAAACAACAGACAAAATTTTAGATCTAATGTTTGTAAACACGCATGCAAAAAAACAATCGATTTCCATTAGCGATAAGTGCGGTATTCATTACGTAAGACATGTCAATAAAATCCAATATGGCGGCGTATCCATGGAAACGAAACTTTTTTCTCAAATTTGATTGCGGATTTCAAGACTCCTTACTATGCTTGTTATATGTGTGAAATGTGGTAAAATTCGGTCCAGTAATAAGCGAGATAGCCTCCAGGTGTAGCCCCCCCCCACCCCTCCTCCCCCCCCCCCCCCCTTAAGGGGGGGGGGGGAGGGGGCTACACCTGAAGGCTGTCTCGCTCGCTTACTAGTGGATCAAATTTTACCAAATTTCCCACGTATAAAAGCATAGTGAGGAGTATTAAAATCCGCAATCAAATTTGAGAAAGAAGTTTTATTGAAATGGAAGCTGCGGCCATATTTGATTTTGTTGACATGTCTTACGCAATGAACTCTGCATTTATTTTTTAAGGAAACTGGTTGTTATGGCACGCATGTCACAGACAATAAATCTACAAAGATGTCAGTGGAATTTTTCCTAAACGAATTAGACATTTTTTAATGATTTTTTTTTTTGGAGGTAATATTCAAGTTGCGCAAAAGTCCGTGAAAATCCACACCCCAGACACCACCAACAAATATCTAGATTCTATTTCATATATTAAAAAAAACAACAATCCAGAAAAACTTTTGAGTTACAATTTTACTTCATTAAGCGAAAATTTCATGAAATTATTATTAGGTGAAAAATAGTGAAGATATTCATACAAATAAAAGTATTATGGAAAAACTGCGTTTCGAGAAAATGGGCGATAAAGAAAAATAAAGGATTGACCTTATGAGGAAATGGTGCCAGGTATGTGAACAAATAAAGCATAAGCCATTAAGGGGGTTCTTATCCGATGAAATAGTTGTAAGAGAGGCTGAAGAAGCCAGAATTGCTTACTTTTAAAAATCCATAATTTTTACCTGAATCGGGACTTTCTGAGTGTAGCCCCCCCCCCTCCCCCACCTTAAAATCTGAGTTTACCATCAGACTTTAGGCATCATCATCATCATCATCATCATCATCATCATCATCATCATCATCATCATCATCTAGTCTTCTTTGCTGTTTCCTTCAGTCTTTCTTCGCCGTCCACAAAAATAACTGTTTCGACAAAAGTAGTTAAAACAATGGACAAAAGCAGAAACAATGAAAAAAGAAAGCAATTTATGCGAACTATGCACAAAAAACTTGCGGGAAAGCCCCTGTTTTTTAAAATCATTGTTTGTTATATTCTAATAGACAACGAGCTTCTACGTGTCCACATCCCCTAGAATGGAGGCTGTGTAATAATGGAAACCGTCACGCAAGCACGAGGCCAAGGAGCAAGAATTCTTCTTGTACACATAGCTTTCATTTTGGAAAAGTTATCATGGTACACAAAATAATATATCACGGTTCCGACCGCGAGCTGCAGGGGAGCGGCTTGCCAGACATTGGAGTACACAATAAAGAATCAAAAGCCGAAGTTTTTTTTCTGAGCGCTAATGGTGACAAATAGCCACATTGGAGTGAATCTGTCGAAACAATCTCTGCCATGTTCTCTTCTGAAGGGACTTAAGAGTTTGGGCATTTAGACTTTCCACACCAAGTGGGTTTGGCATGGCATGGCATGGCACTACTTTTTGAACGTCCACCGACACTATTTAGATCATTTAGAAACCGGACCGTATCGATTCTGCCTGCCAGTCTAGACAGAGGAATACAGCGTCCCAGAAAAAAGCCCCCCCCCCCCCCCGAAGATACCCGATACCAATTTTCCCCACTCGAGAATCGAACTCATTTCCTGTGTTGGACCAAAGAGTCTACATAACAAGAGGGGCCACTTCTCTCTTTGAGCCAATTAAAAAAGTGTCCTGAAAATTCGGTGGCGCCCTCTTCGCAAAAGCGCACCTTTTGCGAACAGAGTTATCCTACTTGAGTTAAAAATATCAAAGTGAAACTAGCAAGTTTTTTAATGAATCTCGGAAGAACGCTTTTTTAAAATGGTTACGCTGACAAAAAACCTCTTCCGGAGGAAATGGTGATTGTTTTCTTCGTTTAAGGCATGATGCGGGGGAAATTTTGAAATTCATTAATAAGAAGAAACTAAGCTTACAAATATGGTAGCATCAATATAAATAG
>NW_004798220.1:0-8510 GCF_000002075.1 Aplysia californica | reverse complement strand
CCCCCATCTCTCTCTCATTCTCACTCGTTATTTCTTCAGTTTCACGTTCGGGCATACACATGCATGTACATGTATAACAGTTCATCATTTAAACAGGTATGCATTAGTGAATAAGAAATGCTTCAGCTGTTTTTGGAAAATGTGAATAGCAGGGGCACTAATTATTTTATAACTAACTATAAGGGAGTTTGTTCCATACATAGAGACCAAAGAATAAAAAGGAACGCTCGCCGTATGTTTTGTAATTTTGTTTTGGTGTCCAAAGAATTAGACTAAAATTTTGGGCGGCACTGCACAACCGTGCTCAATGGACGAACCGCGCCTGTTCACCAAATCATTCTACATTTGGAGCCAACAACACTTCCTGTATTTTGCTCGTACACAGGTTCATCTCACAGACAGATCAAGGATACTTAACAAATTCCTCATCTACAAAATTCACCGGCCTAAAATATTCCGAGATGTTCAAAAACGGCATTCGCGGTGGGACCTCCTGTTGGTATTCATCCAGAAGATGAAGAATCAGCGGCATGGCCTCGTCTGGCTTGTCAGTCATTTTGATGTTCTCCACGCCCCTTGTCCAGCTGTTGTGATAAGCAGACAGCTTTTTGAACCTGTCGTGAAACATGAGAAACAATTCTAATAAAGAAGAAAAGTCATAGACGTGCCTTAATTAATACCTCTCCCCTCCCCATTTTTGTCTCGTAAAAAGTTGATGTTGGAGCGTTTAACGTTCAGGATGCTAAAAAAAAAGACAAAGAAGACCCACTTATAGGACAATAACTCGGTGACCCCTGAAATAATTTCAACAAAACTTCGAACACATAATATTCAATCATGAGGATGTGAAGTTTGTAAACAAGAAGAAAATCAATTAACATGTTTCAGAAATTAGGATTCAACAAAAATTGGTTACAATGCAAAATGTAACTTTTTCAAAGCGTTCAGCTACATGGGCTTGATGGGCCCATTCTGGTTTGAGGAAAAGGGCAGCAAAACCACAACATTCACACCAGATTGGAGATCTCACCGTGTTGAAAAAAAAAGCTGAGAAAAATTTGAGGGAGGAGAAGGTGTTATGCTGTAGAGGTCTGGATCCCGCGTAGCAGAACCCCAAACGTCAAGAATACCCCTTGCATGGTTGCAAGAACGGATTTGGGGAACGCTTTATAATAAGCCTAAAGGTTACAAACGAATGGTTACTCCCCACAACTTGAGTCCCTTCAATTAATACTTTTGATTTTTTTTTGACGGACCCACAAACAACCATCAATGTTGAGCTGACGTTCAAAGAATCGACCCAAAAATTTGCCATAGGGTTTTTCAAAATTTCCCGTGGTATATTGGAGTTTATATATGGAGATAAATGGTCAACACATTAATACATAGACTTTAAATAGCCATCATCTCCCTGAGTTTATTTGGCAATATCAGTTGTGTTAGATTTTTTTCCAAAGCACACAAAGAGACAATTTGAAAAAAGAACAGGTTGATTTTTAGAAATTACAAAGTTTCACGTTTCACTCAATGTTGGTTGAAATTTAAAAAAAAATTGTTTTTTTTTAACATGAAGGTTGATTTTTTCCATACTGATATCTAATCCCTGATTTAATTTAATTTCTACGAAATTGTGACAAAATTGGTCCAAAGATGACTGAGTTTTGCCCTTCAAATTTTTATTTAATCAAAAAGAGTAATTATTTACAACGGAATAGTGGTGAAGAAAAAAAAAAGAAGAAGGAGAAGAAGAAGAAGAAGAAGAAGAAGAAGAAGAAGAAGAAGAAGAAGAAGAAGAGGAAGAAGAAGAAGAAGAAGAAGAAGAAGAAGTTTATATCAATTCAAATGGAAGAATGTGACCTACTTGTTGTCCACAATCACGTGTGGGATGTTCATGAGGGTGGCGAGGATGTGCCCGTGCAGTCTGTCCGTCACGACGACCCGGCCACGAGACAAGAATGTAAACCCATTTACAGAAACATAGAAAGCTTTTTCTAAACTACTAGGCGCGCCATTGGTCTTCCATCCCCACCAATCAGAGACGTGGACACGAATATTTGCTGGGTGTGATGGGATGGAGGTGTATCCTGGCGTTTCTCCGTCTTTTCGTTTGATCCACATAACGTCAAACACTGGGGCCTGATATCGATCGACGTTGCCGATCTGAAAAGCCATATCTGGAGCCAAGAGAAGCCTCGTTTTACCATTGAAGTGCTCTTTAGCAAAGGCGTACGATTGTGTGTCACGTAGAATGATAGTTAAATTTTCGTTGCAACAATAGTTTTCTTCACATCTTTTGACATGTGGGTGTTGAACTGATCGCACCCAAATGCTCTGGGGAAACACCACTATATTATACCCAGCAAAAATGTCTAGAAGTCTGAACCGACTAATGTCACTTAAAGCGTAACCAATGATGTTTCCCCCTCCGTGCACAAGTACCACAAGTTCATCGGTCGTGTAATTGGACGCCAGTTCGCGAGCCTTCGACATGGCAGTTTTGGAGCAAGATGAAGAACTGCAATAATAGACTAAAGGTAAGTTGATACGTGCCAGAAACAGGATCTCCCCCACAGTAATGCAAGGGTCGCCTTTGTTTTCGAAAGCAGCTATATCAAAAAGCATAGCGACTTTGTACTTCTTCAAAACATCCCCAATGATATTAAAATGAAGTCTTTGAGCTTCCTTTATTACTTCCACGTGAGTCCGCAACTTTTGAGATAAGAATGTCGATCTTTCAGGGTTGTTTACGAGGCGTTCTTTCAGAAAAGTTTGTATGTCTTCTCTGTGTGGCTGAAGGTAACCACTGAGGTCTGGATCCAGCTCAGAATCCGAAGGCCTGCGAAAAGCTTGACTAGTGAACGTGAAGGACAGGCCTTCGCTCCCGTGTGTTCGCTGATGCAGCTCGCTGTTACTCATTGCGTCGAAATTCCAACTGTACGATATAGGGACGTACTTGAAAGGTGAGCGGTACATGAATACACCAGATGTGACAACAGCTGTGCAGAGGAAGAGCAGCAGTCTCAGTGACATTCGTTTTGCGATTATTGAAGAACTGACCAGGGCCCCTGAATAAGAATGCAATAACAATGTTGTATTTTAAAAAATCTAAAAATACATTTAAAAAGAAATGACGCCAGTTGAGCATCACGACACAGGATGCGTGTATTCTGAAATTGGAACAAAATCAAATCGTAATTTGTTCAGCATTCTTTCATATTATGGAAGGGAGAGAGACAGAGAGAGAGAGAGAGAGAGAGAGAGAGAGAGAGAGAGAGAGAGAGAGAGAGGGAGGGGCACTGGAGATCATTTTTTGTTAACTAAATGCTTTTGTTCTAATTACAGGCTGATGTACCCAAACCTCATAGCTGCTAACTCTCTTTTGTACATACAGCGTTTCACGTCCCCTTCTACAAAATTGAGATAATTTAGGAGTCATGTTTCAACCGTGCCTGTCGGGGCAACCCAGACTGTTAGGGATACAACGTCCAATCAGATAGACTGTGATACTAAATTCAAATTATTTCCACACGGTAAAAATATTGCCAACAGTAAAATGAATCTCTCGCAATTCAAAAGCAACAACAACGTAGTCTTCTGTTTTCAATAGTTTATGTCAGAGCTTGAAATAATGGTGTAAATGTTTTCTGAAATCTTGAACTCTTCTTTTTTGTGTTTCTGTTAACGTTAAATGCCCTTGCAACAGCAGAGACGCGCAAGGCATGCGGATGGCTTGATTTCTCTGGTGTCGAGCTAGACCTACCATCTTTCTTGGGGAAAAATGATTATGTTACTGCGGTTTATGATGAACAAAAACATGTAATCTTCTTTTAAAAAAATAGCTAAGAAAAATAAAATAAACACTCTGTGTTGGTTAAAAAAAGCAAATTTTCTCGCGGTGGGGGTTTTGTGGATGCTGTAGACCCTAATGTAAGCACAACAATGTTGTTTTTGTAACATGGCATACTTTAAAAAAAGGATAATTAGTATTCTTCACATGGAAGGTAACGCATACAGGGGTAAACAACTAGATTTTTAAAAACATCTTTCTTTTGATCGTCAGTATATTATTACCTGTGCTCTCTTTGTACTGAGGAATTTTTGTCAATGAACTTGACCTCACTTTGCCGTAGACGTACAGGGCCAGTCCCACAACGCACACGACAAGACACAGGAAGTGGTTCACCGTGGCGTGACGCTGGCCGATGACGTAGAGAAGTAAAACCACTAGGACCCGCTTCATGATGTTGGCCACTGCATGACTGACCACAGAGAGCTGAACAACCCGCAGTTAAAAAAAAAAGATGGTTTGATTAGAAAAGACAAGATTATGCATCTGGGTGTTTAAAAACGGCTGTACTATTAAGAAACGAGAAACAAAAGTTAGGTTGGAAATACCGAG
This sequence comes from Aplysia californica, assembly GCF_000002075.1. Classification (NCBI taxonomy): domain Eukaryota; kingdom Metazoa; phylum Mollusca; class Gastropoda; order Aplysiida; family Aplysiidae; genus Aplysia; species Aplysia californica. The sequence goes on along the minus strand of NW_004798220.1, from coordinate 4,111 downwards.
ACCCCTCTCTTGTCCCCCCCCCCTCCCCAATCGGGCTCCGAAAAGTGATGCTATCATTGGAAGGACACCTCATTCCCCTTTGGCGGCCTAAACGTGGCAATCATTTTACCTAAGAGTAAGCAGAACTCTGCCCTCATAGGGATAAGACGTTACTTAACAATTATGTACAGGTCATATTTCAAGCTTTTAAAATATGTATTATTATTATTATTATTATTATTATTATTATTATTATTATTATTATTATTATTATTATTATTATTATTATTACTATTATTATTATTACTAACTTCTTTTTCTTCTTCTTCTTCTTCTTCTTCTTCTTCTTCTTCTTCTTCTTCTTCTTCTTCTTCTTCTTCTTCTTCTTCTTCTTACAAACTGTCAAATATTTCTTCATTATGCCCGTTTAGAGACGACTCCAGGTGTTTTGCTGTCATGGCCCAAACTAGACAACCACCCTTCCCCCTGTTTTCTCCCAGACATTATCTAGTGTACCCCCTGTCTGTCTGTCTGTCTGTCTGTCTGTCTGTCTGTCTGTCTGTCTGTCTGTCTGTCCGTCTGTCTGTCTGTCTGTCTGTCTGTCTGTCTGTCTGTCTGTCTGTCTGTCTGTCTGTCTGTCTGTCTGTCTGTCTGCCCCCCCCTCTCTCTCTCTCTCTCTCTCTCTCTCTCTCTCTCTCTCTCTCTCTCTCTCTCTCTCTCTGTGCCTCCGATGTCCTGGTTGTTGTGATGCTGCAGTTGTTTTTGATGATCAGCTTGCATAAGTTCTTTACCTTTCCAGAAATATACCCCCCCTGACAAAAAGTTATGATAAGTGTTGTGTTTTCAAAATGACCACTACATTTTTAGAAAAGCAATAAAATACAACAAATGTTAAGCAAAATTAACTTGCCTGGCTGAGCACAAGTCCCGTGGACACGTATGAATAGCAGGCATGGAATACGGAAGACATCAGGCAAAAGAGCACCGTGTAAACCCCGTGTTGGTCCAACATGCCAGACTTGAGCGACACATACAGACATAGAAAGATGGCGGCGAGCACCGATGTGTACACAGGGCCGCTATGGAAACTACGGCGTAGTGTTACAGCTGTTGCTTTGTTACTGCGACCTGAATCCTTCAGAGCCACGTTCCTGGAACAGATATAATTTGAATCTCAGACTGCTTTTCGAAAGTTGATCGTTATCCATGTACAGTGGAACTCGGATTCAACGAGGTCGTTGGGCCTTACCTAAAATCTCGCTGAATCCGAGTGTTCGTTATAGCAAACACGAGGTTTTGTGTAGATAATTACGGGCACTGAGCAAGTAATGTATAAAGAGAAGTCACAAGTAGTGCTTGAAATGCCTGCATATTATGAGCTGTGTAAAAAACCCAGACCGATTCGTTCAAATACACAAGCCTGTGTCATCTCGATTGTTTACCAAGAAAAAGTTGTGTTGCGCTGTGTAGAGCCGAGCATACGGCAACTTTTGATTCCATAGACCAGCGCACAATTCATTACGTAGATCTACGTCAAGACTAGCTTATCATTGTAATAATGACCAGTTGCCGGGGGAAAAAAGAGTGACGCGTTTGTATATGCGACGTTCAACGCCCGGACCGCTAGTGCCCGCCCCCCCCCCCTCCCCGACACGCACACACAGCCACACGTGTGCAGGCCGCCCATCCGACCCCGATATACGCCAGAGTAGACACGTACGTGTGCCAACAACACACGTGTTGGTATTTTAAAAGGCCACTGATTGGTCGCATGCAATCGGCTAAGTGAATAATGGTTCATGATGCAGGTGCAATGGATGGTTTCTGGGAATAAAAAAAGTTTGTTCTGGGAGAAAAATTAACGAAGCCACGTCTGCGGGGGCTGTTCACCCTGGAAGCGACCTCGTTGAATCCGAGCTCGCTGATTAAGTGCTCTTTGAATCCGGGTTACTTTTATTGATTTTAAAGAAGGAAAAAAAACGTGGAATCTGTCTCATCTCGTTGAATCCGAGCTTGTTAAATCCGAGTTCCACTGTTTACCTATTCCCTCTTCTCCAGTGTCGTCTTATGGGATTGGGCTTGCTTGCAGCTTTAGCCCTTCCTGGTTTTCTTCACCAAAAAAGCTATTTCTCTGATTAAAATCAAAACAAAACATTTCACGAAAAATTGACAAGACACAAAACATAATAATGCTTTCAAATAAAAAGCGAAACTCAACGAACATCCAAACGAAACAACTGGGGTATAATGACTCGTCCAATCACGCAGTCCTTCCGTCGGGGAGAATGACATTTCATTGGTTTGCACATACTGAATGTCACTGGGCTAGGGCTAGGAGGGTCTTGACTTTGCAGTGCTCAGGGCCGAGACAAAGCCATAGAGGCTCCAGACCAAAATGTAGACTAAGCACGACCACCCCACCCATTTTTTTTACTCGGTTCTCTGTGTAGTCTTTTGTTAAGCCGTCTTACTTATAATATGAACTTAGTTCTGTGTGCGGAGATCAGACAAATAATGAAGTAAACCCCTTTATATTGTAATAAGCGATTTGAGGTAGTTTTGAACTAGAATCTAATGTTTGTTCTTCAATGTGGCAATGTATCGTGTAGAATACTTATTGAAAATTCGCTTTAGTTTTTTATTACGTGAAACTAATCTCATTGTCAAAAGAGTGTACCACATCAAACAGCAGAATGCTTGCAGCCTGTTGTTGATGGAAAGCAAACTAAATATTTTAGTCAGAATGGTTCATCATGAATGACGCACCGTTTAAACAGAAAGTCGTCGGAAAATGTTCTCAACATAAAAAAAGGACACAAATCATGTACATGTATAAGGACGCATAGGTGAGCCCATTTTCATTGTTTTCAAACGTAGTATTGCCACTAACAAGATTGTAAAACTTTTGAATGTACTTAGATCTATATTTTCCAGTTGTTTATAAAAAAAATATGATTGAAGTGTTTCACTGCCTTTTCCGTCATTATGCAGCCTTTATAATCTGAGTGATCTCAAAGTTTGGACACAATAAACCCTACCTTTTCTTTACAACCCACCTGACGTTAAACAGAATTATTCTTGTACGAGGTGTGCCCCATAAATAAGTTTCCCTCGTTATACATGAACCACTCACATATAACATAGTTTTTCAAAATTGTCTTAGCATTTCTAAAATACATATCATTACTATGTTACAAATTATTATGCCCCATTCATGCCTACACACTAAAATTTGTCGATGCCATTCATCCATGAAAACATGAAAAAGTGTTCCTTTGTCGAAGGCCCTCATTTTTTTCTTGGACGCTAATTGAACCTCGTCAGTGTCCGCAAATATATGACCACGAAGCATCTCTTTCACTTTAGGAATCAGAAACACCCCCCCACAAAAAACAATCTGGCGCTAAATCAGGCGAATAGGGTGCATGCACTAAAACATTGCACGAAAAACTCGCCAGAAATTCACAGAAGACTGTGTATTTGTGGACAGGTACGTGGTCGCGGTTTGAGATGACGCCAGATTTCAGCATACTGGGTTGTTTTTGCTTCGGGAAATAGACGGCTTTAAATTGTCATTATTACTGTTCCGTGGTATTCGACACTGACAGTCGTGCCAACTGAAATTGATAGATACAATATTATGCCTACATTATTGTCAAAGAACACCACGTACATAGGGTTAACTTCTCCCTGGTTTCTTGCGCCATAGTCATACATTCGCCAATGGACAAGTAGATATCTAAAGTAAACACAACTTTTTGGACAGATCATAGCTCAAGTTAAAACGGCAGCATTACAACTTTTTACACAGAAACTACTGCACTGATACATACTTCTGAGATTTTAGAAAATTCCACCCTTGTGGATATACTGTTTTTTAAGTTACAGGAAAAGGAATCTTCATTATGAGACTCAACTTAAAGTATTTTTGTTTCTTGGAGTACGTAGATGATAGTACATTTATGTGACGTCACCCAAGTGCAACTCAATTAAGAATTCTATTATCATTTCTAAATTAAAACTATAAGAGTAACCAAATTCAAAATAAACAACCCACTGAGAACGCCAGTCCAGAATGTTGCCTGACTTACAAACTTGAGCATGTGCAGACTTATAGGAGGAGTGCCCAGGG
>NW_004798219.1:271988-273460 GCF_000002075.1 Aplysia californica | reverse complement strand
ACACACACACACACACACACACACACAAACACACAAACAAACACACACACACACACACACACAGTAGTTCTGCAAAACACACAACGATCTGCCGTTAGCAAGTCGTAACAGAATTTTAAGAAAGCTTGTACTAAGTAGGTCAGGGTTTTCCAACATGTGCAATACTGTCCACTAGTGGGCGATTTGGTCATTTCTGGTGGGTAGTTGGGATCACTCACTTAATGACGGTGAAAAGTGATTTTTGTAGTTGTAGTTTCTTTGTTTGTTTGCTATTTTGTTGTTGTTGTTGTTGTTGTTGTTGTTGTTGTTGTTGTTGTTGTTTGTTTTGTTTGTTTTGTGTGTTTTTTTTGGGGGGGGGGTTCGCAGTGTTTGGAAATATTTAATACATAATAGGTGGGTGGCACGAAAATTTTACCTTCTTTAAAGTGGTAAATATGGGGGGGGGGGGGCAACAAAAAGGTTGAGAAGTACGCCTACTAGTTTAAATAAATGAATGAGAAGAAGAAATGATGCTCAATAAAAGACGTCACACAAAAAGAACCCAACTATCACGCTTTAAAACAGAGACATAAGGCATGCTTTTCTCTTTGTATCCGTCTGTTCTTTTACACTTCGATGAGTGGCTGGATTGTGGGTTCTCTAATAATATGGTTTGCTCCTTCTTTCCTATCAAATATCTGTTGTCTTTATCTCTCGCCCTCCGTTGTTGTGTTTGTTGCTCTTTTGTATCACCTACTTTAACTTTTCAGCACTAGCATGACATAAATGTGTTGCAAGTGCCCTAAAACATTTACTAAACAAACTAACGTGGATATATAAAGTGAAGAAAAACTTACGATGTAGGGCTCCGAATTGATCCAAACGACGCACAACTAGAGAAAGAGCTGGAACCAGTGTGCGAGGAAAATCCACGAATCAATTTTCTCCTACACTTTGCGTTGACTTTTTTATATCACCCCAGAGCTAGCAATTCAGTCACTTAATTGGTCTTTTCTTTTTTTGTTCTTGTATTTTTCTCTTTTCGAAAGCAAAATCTCAACCTAATGTAGTTCTACTGCGAAATATATGAAGGTAAATACAGCGTTTTCTTGAACACCATAGTCCCATAACAGATATTCCAGACAAGCAAGTTTTGTATACGTGGTGTTGTGATTCTAGAACTGCGATCGAAGCCCACGTGAGGTTGGGTCTAAGAGGGAAAGAGCGAGAGAGAGAAATAGGGGAAAGGGGGTGGGGGGGATATAGGGTCCACATCAAGCTGGAACAGGCCTTCGCGAGGTCAGTGGAGCCTAACGAGTGGGGTGTCGGAATGTTTTGTTAGTGGAGCGGTCTGAACGCGGGCGAGGACGTGTGTGTGCCGCCATGTTGTTTGGCGTTGCTTAGCAACGGTGTAAACATTCACGCGTTTCGTCCCACGTGGAGTGTGTGTGCGTGAGAGAGACACAGAGAGAGAGAAAGGGAGAGAGAGAGAG
>NW_004798219.1:269098-271768 GCF_000002075.1 Aplysia californica | reverse complement strand
AGTTAGTGTCACAGAGTCACAATAACCACCACACTACCCAAACACAATCTTTTCATGCATGGGGAAAATAAAGCGACAGGTAGGAAGAACAGAAGAATAACAGAGGAATAGTAAGAATTTAAAGAAACATAAAGAGGAGAAGAAGAAAAAAACTATCTACTAATAATATCTTTGTGGGGCGTGCTGACAAAACGAGTTACTTCTCGCAATCCACAAATTGAAATATTGGCCAAAAATCGACATTAGGGTCAAATCTGTAGATTTTCTTTTGATGTCGTATTCTTTAACTATAACCCGTCTTTTATTATTTCATGCTTATAAATTGTAAAAACTTCACCTATAAGCGTGATGTATCTATTTTCTTAAGGCTTGAATCCGAGAAGTAGTTCATTTTGTCAGCATGCTTCACATATAGATCTAGGCCTTCCACACCTGACCAAAAGTGCAGGTTTGCAAAAGCCAAGCCATGAGTTAGTGAGCTTTTATTGCATTCTATTTTTTGGTAAAAAATATACGTATAGAATCTACTTATGTACATAACACTCTGCTTTAGGAACAAACATGTCCATTAACTTTTAAAACGTGATATCTTTATGAACGTTAAGGGCACAGAGCATTTTTTAGGATTGGAATGTGCAGCTTAAATGCTATTTGTTATTAGTATTTTCATTATTTTATTATCTGGCCCCGTGGTTTTATGTACCCCGCATAATTTAGCAAAATTTGATTATTTTTTGCATAATTTCTGATTGCTTTCCTTTATCATTCTTTGTTAAAATTAACAGAATCGTATAATTTCACATTATTGGGCTCAGTTTGCATAATTTCTGAATTTTTTAATTTTTTTTTTCAGAAAACCGCGAGGACAATTCATAACCTATTTCCTTATTTTAAAAAGATAAATTTGACTGGCCCGTCTGTATTTGTCCTCATTCTGTGCCATTCACTGCCTCCAATAAATCGTTGACTGGTTCAACATACACACGCAATAGTTAGCCTGTGGGAATACAATACATGTACTTGGTGTATATAAAGATAATGACATTAGCGGTCTGGGCAACTCAGCAAGATTGTTGGATCTTTTGGTTGTTCAATTCTGTCTGAATCAGAAAAGAAATAAACATTTCAACAACTTCAGTGGTGACATTCATTCATTCATTCATTATTTATTTATTTATTTATGCATTTATCTATCTATTTATTTTTAATCTATTCATCTATTTATCTATTTATTCTTTATTATTTATTCATTCATTTATTTATCTATTTATTATTCATTCATTCTTTTATTTATTATTTATTCATTCATTTATTCATCTATTTATTATTTATCCATTCATTTATTGATCTTAAGTTGGTGTTTTTGTGCTCCTATCGACACAGTTTAGATCATTTAGGATGCAGGCTTCACCCTCGTCTGTCATGGGTAACCTACCAAGAGAGGAATACTGGCGCTCATATAACCTTTTGCAATTGTGAGCGCCGTAAAACCCTCTACTATAATATTATATGAGAGGAATACAATATCGCGGCAGAAAGACCGACCAGTGACCAGATGCACAATAAAAAATGAGTTCTTTATTGGGCATGAAAGGTGATAAATTTGATAAAAATTCACAAACCTGCAAAAATGCAAGTTTCTTCACTTTGATTATTTTGACGTGAGCCTGATTCCACCACGCTGCCTCACATTTAGTGTAGCGGCGAGGCACTTCGCTGTCACACGTAGGAAACCCGGGTTTGATTCTCAAGTAGAGAGAGGATAAAATATTCATTGAGTCTCTCGTGGTTTTTCTGCTGGGTTGTTGCAGGCTATCCCGCTCAGCTCAGGTAGACCCTGATAGACAGGATTGGAAATTGGAAGCCTGCCTCCTGAATTATCTATGTTTATTTTAGTTTTAGTGGAGGGTTTTACGGCATTCGCAACTGCATAAGGTTATATGAGCGCCAAGGGGTGGATGCGGATGTCAACAGAGAAGTCTTTACAGGGAATCAGACTTACTCTGCTCACCTCTCAAGCTTCAACAGCACAAGGTCTGCTTCGACTATCAAGGCACCCCGGAAATAGCAGGTCACAAGAGTTTGACAAACATACAAAGAAGTTGAGGTAAATGACTACAGCAAGGATTAGGAAAGAAAAAGCAGAGGCTTTCTGTTGTAGTTCAGGCACAGTTATGAGCATGGCATGGTTGGATCAGCCCATTTACAATTCTACTGTGCATTAGAACGAGAAATGTCCCCCCTTTGGGAATGGCCTATAGGCAAAAGATCTATATTATTAAGGATCATCTACATTAAGAATCAGCAGTACAGGGTACCTGACTTCGAGTTGGGGAGGTAAAGGCGGCGAGGAAAGGAACTGGCCACCCTACCACAATATGCCGAAGGCCTAGGAAGTTGTCTCACTAACAAGGCAATCCCCAATGTCCGGATTGGAACCGGGACAACTTTACTTTTTTACTTTTACATTAAGGATAAAAAGCACAATGTTTGGCTTGAGTAATAAAAGCTTGAACTGAATGGCTCGGGGAAGACAATAACCGATATTATTGATTTTATTTTTGCGTATGGATTTTTCATTGATTGTCGGAGACGAATTTGTGTTTTGATTATACCGTAGTGTGTGTGTGTGTGTGTGTGTGTGTGTGTGTGTGTGTGTGTGTGTGTGTG
>NW_004798219.1:263853-268421 GCF_000002075.1 Aplysia californica | reverse complement strand
TGTGTGTGTGTGTGTGTGTGTGTTTAATATCATAACGCCATGGAATCAGGCGTTCGTCAATTTTTGGGCCTAATAAATATGGAATTTTTTGTACCATCTTAGAGCTGGTCCATTTGTCTTGCTTTTGAAAAAAAAATATACCCATTTATCCTAAATGCAAGTTGAGGTATTGGCGATTAAAGAAGGTGGGTGTCGCCTGGTGTCAGAGGTAAAGTGAGCGAGAAAATAGCTGCCAAATTTTGGTCACTTCAGTATCCTTGAAAACTTTAAAATTCTTTTTCTTTTTTTTAATCTGTTATCAACGTTTAAAAAAAAAAAAAAAAAAACATCCCACACACATAAGTGTGTTTATAAATGGCCGTAAGAGGTGTTGAACCACACAAAAAAAAAAAAAAGAAAATTAAAATTTGAAGAAAAAAAATGAATCAACAGGTAGAAAAATACCCCTTTCTTTAATTTCATAATTTTGACGAGCGCCTGATTGTACCTCGATGCCCCACATACTAACCATTGTCCGGTCTTATTGCTGTATTTCATCCACACTCCAGGTCTCAGGGTAAGTACAATCGAAAAACTAACCTTCTCGGATAAGGGTGAAACAATCTCAGAGGTCCCGTGTGAAGGTTGCGCACGTTAAAGATATCGTCGTGATTGCCTCGTCTTGGTGGTAGTGTTTTGGCTTTTCAGTTTTAGTAAGGGTTTTACAGCAACTTGATACACAATTAGGTCATTATAATACACGTATAAGCGCTGAAGATCACTGTTTTGCGTGCGTGTTTTTTGGGGGTTTTTTGTTTTTTTTGGGGGGGTGGGAGGTGTCGTTTTTTTTTCTGTGTAGAATTTTAAAGTCTTAAATGAAAAGCTCAACTTCGTGTTGATTCAACAGAAGTCTGCTAACCGAAAATCGAGATAAAATACAAACCTACTTTGTCTAACTGCGTTCCATTTCACCAGACGATTCATTCTTCTCCGCTGCAGCTAGAAAAGGTAATTTAAAAACAAACAAACAAAACAAACAGAAACCTAGAAAGGAACAAAAAACTTTCTTTTCTTTTTGGTGGGGGGAATTGCAGAACGTTATCTTCTAAAAGTACTTAATTAGATACTTTTCTTTCGTTATAATTAGATTTATGTCAAGACAACCCACTGATTTTCGGGGTAAAAAATTTAAATGCAATGGAGTTTACGTTTGACATGTAGACTCTATATAGAACGACCTGCAACCTTCCAAGTTCTAGAATCTCTTTGTTCCGGCAACAACTTGGGCTAGGTTTGGATGAAATTGCGCTGTGAGATCTGGGGATACTACGTGGAAAGTTCCCAGGAAACTTTGATGTTTTAGAAGAAGAAGAAGAAGAAGAAGAAGAAGAAGAAGAAGAAGAAGAAGAAGAAGAACAACAACAACAACAACAACAACAACAACAACAACAACAACAAAAGCTACAACAACTACAACAACAATAACAACATACGTGTATACGTACAGACAGACAGACATACAGACACACACACACACACACATACAGGCACACACACTCTGACACACAAACACACACAACACACACACACACACAGAGAGAGAGAGAGAGAGAGAGAAACAGAGAGAGAGGGGGAGAGAGAGAGAGGGAGAGAGAGAAAGAGAGAGAGAGAGAGAGAGAGAGAGAGAGAGAGAGAGAGAGAGAGAGAGAGAGAGGGGTGAGGGAAATGCTAAGATACTCCAAGTCATCATATACGTTCCCGTTTAAAAGCGCTCTCCTGTTTCTCCATTTTGGCAGGTCATCCGGCGCTGGGATACATAATATGTTTTTGATGTTGTTTGCTTTGGGTTATTTACAGTAACAAGCCGCCACGCTCCGCGGCTGGGAGCTGGTGTAGGCGGGAGGCTCACCTGAGTCGACGACGCCTCGTTTCACATGCTGCTCATACCATAGCGAGAACTCACGCGGGAAGATCAGGGTCAAAGTCAGGCCGAGAATAGAACTTCCACGTCGTCCTTAACTCTTTCAGGGAATGTGCTGGTGAAATGGTGAAACGGTCAAATAGTGAAATGGTGAAGTGGTGAAACGGTGAAAGGGTCAAATAGTGAAATGGTGAAATGGTATTTGTTTAACGCCCCTGTCAACACTATTAGATTATTAAAGAGACGGGACCTCCTAGTTTAACGTCCATCTCCGAAAGGACCGAGCCAAGTGGGGAATTGGTGTAAATTGTCTTTCCCAAGGACACAACGTCGGACAGAGCTGAGGCTCGAACCCTTGAACCTGCAATCTCACGATTACGAGTCCGGTAGCGCAACCACTAGACTACCGACAATCTCATGATCACGAGTCCAGTAGCCTAACTACTAGACTACCGACAATCTCATGATTACGAGTCTGGTAGCCTAACCACTAGACTACCGACAATCTCATGATTACGAGTCCGGTAGCCTCACCACAAGACTACCGACAATCTCATGATTACCAGTTCGGTAGCCTAACCACTAGACTACCGACAACCTCATGATCACGAGTCTGGTAGCCTCACCACAAAGTCCCTCAGAATTACAAAGTTTTATCAGCCCAGTGTCAAGTTTTGAGAAATTTGACTTCAAACATTTTGAGTTTCATATCATGTCTTTTTTAAATCTAATTCTTTGAATATCTTGATAACGTCTCTGAATAATCTTACAACTTTGATAAAGCAGATAGAACCTGAAATTTTGTTTTTGGAACTCATGGTCAGAATAACTTAAAACGACAAAACTTTGTAACTCTGAGATTGCGACTTAGCTGTCGACCCCACAGTCTCACAATACATGGATGTTGTATTATGCATAAATACTTTGTTTTACGTACACGCATGTTTATTCAGTTTTAAGATGTGATGTCTTTTTCGATGTAATGCGCATTGAGCATTTTTTAGAAAATGGAAATGCGCAGAATAAATGCTATTTATTTATTTATTATCATAGGTCCGGTAACCTAACCCGTCTAGGCCTAGAACTGGGCGTGACAGAAGATCTAAGACTCAGAGCAGCATACATGATACAGCTTTGCTTGGGCAGTAGAAACAGAGGAAGTAGATTGCCCATGTGCTTCAAAGGAGAGGCATTGTCAATACGTTTGGAATCAAGGGAGGAGTAAGGGCGTGTCTTACTATTTTACGAAGGTGATGAGGATATTTTTTTATGCTAGGAAAAATTTGCATAATTTTGAATTTTGTCCCGGTGGCCACCTTAAGACTCGACTTGACCGTCAGTAGTAGTCCAAGTGTCATTTACTTACGTCAGTCTGCTTGTTAAGGCCTTTCTCCTACCATGTCCCAACCAGCATGAAGCTCCATCAGGGGCGGCTCGTGGGGGGAAAAAGTGGGCCAGCACGATCTTTGGGTTAGTTAGGGTGGACCTCGTGCTTTTATTGTCATTCTTTTTACTTGTTACTTTGACTTCTAGAACTAATTCTGTTTTTTAGCTAAACGTCAATTTCATTCATCCAGCATTAAAACTGAACACTCAAGTAATAACTTTCACCACTCCACTACAAAACCGTTCAAAAGCACAACTCTTAGGACGATGACTTAAGTATGTCACGTTCACCTCCCTCTGGTTCACGGTCACGGATTCACTTAAAATAGTGGCAAAACAATGAACCAATCACAATTCACTTGAGCACTCTTCTGGATTGCTCCGGGGCTCCCATAATTTTGGCATAGAATAGTGAACAATCTATCGCGTTTATTTTTAGACTGCCTACAGTGAGCTATGTTTCGGTACTATTCGGCTGGAGCACATTTGAGATGTGCCGTCTTATTAATATTAATGTACCGCCAAACTCGCTACGAGTGTCGTCATTGCATCGGTTATCCCAAAGAGCGCTTTATAGGTCAGGTTTCCACTGTTGAATACCCTGATATGTTTCGATACAGCGCATAAACTTTGGCATGGCATAGTAGATGTTTTACGGCGCTATAGATACAGAAATGACAGTTACTGCGCCAGCGAGGACCTTGTTTTGATATACTATTTGGCTAATGTTTGTGTCTGGCGTCTTTTATTTTATTATTGTGGATGCTTTACGTAATAGTACTTTACAGCATTTAGGGGGGCACTGCACCGTGCTCTATGGACGAACCGCGCCTGAGCTCCATCTATCGGTAAATCTCTTCAGCAACATCTGAGAGATACAAAATCGGAGGTTTGAAACTCATTTAAAAACATACACATGTACTTATAATACAATCTTGATTGCTACTCCTTCTTAAACTTTCATTCACAGTATTCTTATGCTCACAGTGTGATTTTCCTATCGTCATCGATTGTTGTTTTTTTGTTGTTTTTGGGGGGGTTTTTGTAAAGTGTTCTACGGCGCTCGCAACTGCATAAGGTCATATGAGCGCGCGGGACACACCTAATATTTTCAGTTGGTAGGAATTTTTGAATTCTGCCCGGGTGGCGGGCGAAGCCCACTCTTATCGATTTTGGGCCACCAAGGGATCTTTAACGTGCGCAACTTGCACACGGGCCCTCCGAGATTTTTCGCCCTTTTCCGAGAAGGCTATCATCGATTGTGCAGTAGATAAATATATAT
>NW_004798219.1:260710-262912 GCF_000002075.1 Aplysia californica | reverse complement strand
TATATATATATATATATATCCACAAAGACAAAGGTCTAGTGATTTATCATATGGACATTCCGTCTTTGTTTACAACCCCCAAGCCTCCTACAACACAACGATATAGATACATAATCTGTCCGTTGACCTCATCTCAAGGTCACGGGGCTGGGTCAAAGCGTCCAATAATCCAACAACATCTATTTCTGTCCACCTCGATCCGTGCAAACACTTTCCCCCTCCAGCCAACACAGGGAATTGTGAGCAATAAATATTCCACAAATTGTTCCTCACATGGATGTTTTTATTTCATTTCTTGACGGACATGCGCAGATGAGAGAATGTTTTTGGGATGGAGTGAGAGAAATATGGACGGAGAACATGACTGTGTCGGTGAGACGCAGTTGGAGGGAGGGGTCATTGCGGTCTTTGGCTGTTGTACAACGGCACATCTCTCTCTCTCTCCCTCTGTCTCTCTGTCTGTCTGTCTGTCTGTCTGTCTGTCTCTCTCTCTCTCTCTCTCTCTCTCTCTCTCTCTCTCTCTCTCTCTCTCTCTCTCTCTCTCAGGGTGACGGTTACAATGTGAAAACGTGGGGAATGTGAAGCCAGTGCGTCAGCAGCCATACTCTGTCATTCACTGTACCCACAACTCACACACAAACTCTGTGGTTCACTGCACCCACAACCCACACAGAAACTCTCATTCACGGAACCTTCCTGCACACCAAAAAGGCATACGACGGAAAGCTACCTCCCTGATGTCCCACAATACAATACTCTCTAACTCCAAGGACCTTACTACAAAATGTATAACCTTCTTGCCTAACTCCCAGTTCACACTGCCATATTGCCCATTTGGCACATTTCTTTGATTCATTTCATCAAAGAGTCTACATAACAAGAGGGGCCACTTCTCTCTTTGAGCCAATTAAAAAAGTGTCCTCAAAATTCGGTGGCGCCCTCTTCGCAAAAGCGCACCCTTTGCGAACAGAGTTACCCTACTTGAGTTTAAAATTCGAAGTGAAACTAGCAAGTTTTGGAATAAATTTCGGAAGAACGCTTTTTAAAAATGGTTACGCTGAAAAAAACCTCTTCCGGAGGAAAGGGTGATTGTTTTCTTCGTTTAATTTGACTTTAGAATGAAAGGCGAGAGGTCATTAAAATTTAAAAAAACTAAAACTCCACACTGAACGAACCCGAACTGCTGATTAACAGCAGTCGATCTGCGCACGCAAGGAGGTGCTATTCCTATTCTTCTTCTGGAAAAACGAAAGAGAGCTTCAAAACAGACTGCAGCGCCATCTGAAGCAAAGAGCAAACTTCCTGCGGACACTTTTTTGTCTGAGTGGCCCATCTTGTTATGTACCATCTTTGATTTCATACAGCCCGGGACGGCCAGGATTTTTCGACATGGAGGGACAAAGGCTGACATTTTGTTTGGTACAATTTGATCAAAAATCCATTTTTTTTTAAAAACGTGTTTGGATTTGGGAAATTTGGTCATATTTTTGATAAAATGATAGCTTTTATCGTTTCCAAACAGGAATATTTGGCTGGCTCCGACACAACACAACAGAATTCACCTGACAGTCTGCCCTGAACATAAGGCCGTCCCCATTATTGCCCCTGAACTTTCTACGTCAGGCGTCATCGTAGACAGCCATCTTGTTTACATTACACAGACAATGAGATATGTGTAAAACAGCTCTACCTAGCAAACCTCATAGTGTATGAGAGAAAGAGAGAGAGAGGGAGAGAGAGAGAGAGAGAGAGAGAGAGAGAGAGAGAGAGAGAGAGAAGAGAGAGAGGGGAGGGAGGTAGAGAGGGAGGAGGAAGGGATGGAAAGAGAGAGAGAGAGAGAGAGAGAGAGAGAGAGAGCGAGAGAGAGAGAGAGAGAGAGAGAGAGAGAAAGAGAGAGAGAGAGAGAGAGAGAGATCTAGGCGAAGTAAGAAGAGAACGGGCATGTTGTACCTGAGAACGCTAAGGCAGAAGTTTCATTGACACAGACCTGATCGTTTTCTCAAACACAGATTTTTGTTTTAGTAGATTTTTTATAGGAAAGAAGAAGCGAACGACACCAGAGCACCAGTCAACCACCCACTCACCAACACAGACACTTGTTGTGAAGGTCAAGTTGAGACCTTGGATCTGGGGCCCGGGTGAGAGAGAGAGAGAGAGAGAGAGAGAGAGAGAGAGAGAGAGAGAGAGAGAGAGAGGGGGGGG
>NW_004798219.1:258382-260610 GCF_000002075.1 Aplysia californica | reverse complement strand
GGGGGGGGACTCAGCAGATCAGCAGGCATGGTGTTCACCTGTTAACCTGAAGGCCAGGGGTTTGATCTCTTAGAGAGTTGCGATTTCTTTTTCTCATGTTCTCTGCACCACCTGGTTATAGGGCAGGGTATCCTGCGATCGAGAGCATCATCGTCATCCTGTGCCTTGCCGACTGGCGTGGGCGATCATGGACCACCACTTCACTCTGTCTTGCGTCGCAGCGAAGGTGTCTGTTGCTCTTGCTGATCCCAGCCATGTTGTCAACTTGTCCAGTATCTTTTCCCTCTGTCTGTATCTGCCTCTCTTTCCATCAAACTTGCCTGTTGTTACAATATTCTCGAATGCTTTTTTCCCGCTATGTGTGTCCTATGAACTTTACCTGTTGCTTTCGAACATTCGTCATAAGCTGTCGTCTGCAATTTACTTCTACCAAGACTCGAGCACAAAGTCTTCTCAGATAAGGACCAAACAATATCGGAAGTTCCAAGTGAAAGATTCGCCCTTCAAAAGTCCTTTTGCGGTAGTGCATGCAGAATCATCGACAAGAGATGCCATTTTTCGCAACCGTCGGAAGAAAAGCTCCTCTGTGAAGTTTTACTTAAAAAACTGAAGCTGTTCTAGATCTAGTCATTTTAGACATTATATGAAGATTATATTGGGAAACGTCTCATGGCTGTCTTTCCTTTCCAGCGCTGGGGTGACTCTATATTCCATGTAGATAAACCAGCCTTGTACTTTAAAGTAACCGCACAGCGAGATAAAGAGCCAACAGTCACTTACAGCCGGAGCTCAAGCACCGGTTCAAAAAGAAACGGTCTCTTGCTTTAGTTTTAGTAAGAGTTTAACAACACTTGCAACACAATAAGTGCCGGAGATCAGAGGTGTTACAAGAGAGTAGCAAACACAAAAAAAGAAGGAGGAAAGATAAAGACGGAATAATATGTTTGATAAGGAAGAAGACCAATCAGCACTCAGCACCACAGCATCCACCAACCACCCACGCCTTTGTGCATATCTCGTAGGCTAACCCCTATTACTTTTCTTTTCTTCATCCTTATTATCGTCAGGTTTCCTTTACGCCATTTTTATGGTTGTCATTCTCTTGCGAACTACTATTTCCGAGGTGGCTTGATAGTCAAAGCAGACTTTGTGCTGCTGAGGCTAGAGAGGTGAGCAGAGTAAACCCTATTCCCCGTTAGGATTTCTCTGTTGACAGTTGACATGCACCTCTTTGCGCTCATATGACGTTATGCAGTTGCGGGCGCCGTAAAACCTCTACTACAAAAAATAAACCACCCTGTGTTGGCCCCACTGAGAGTGGAGACCCGGAAGATGCGGAATAAACAAGCAAGGTGCGACTGGAGATCTCGACAACCAAACCTTCACCAGCACACTTTTTGCTGACGACACAAGGTTGTGTGTGGAATCGGGGGAGCTGTTCTGACGTGCACGACTCTTTTTTTTTGTTTCTTTTTTTTTTTTTTTTTTTGTAAAGTGTTTTACGACGCTCGCAACTGAATAAGGTCATATGAGCGCGCGGGACACACTACCTAATATTTTCAGTTGGTAGGAAATTTTGAATTTTGCCTGGGTGGCGGCCGAAGCCTACTCTTATCGATTTTAAACCACAAAGGGGCCTTTAACGTGCGCAACTTGCAGACGGGCCCTCCGAGATTTTTCGCCCTTGTCCGAGAAGGCTAGGTGTAGATCTTTCCTACCAGAAGATCAGGGGTTTGGCAGAAAGACAGCAGTAAGAAGGAGCCAAGGAGTAGCAGTAGAAAGGCTGCATAAAGAGTCAGGAGCCCAGAGGAGAGGACAAAGGAGGTGAGGGGGTGGGGGCAGAAAGAAGAAATGAAAGCAGACAACAGAACATTGCAAGAGAGCAGGAAATGAGGTGAAAGGAGACAATTTTAGAGAAGAAAATGTTTCGGTCGCTACCCGGATTCGAACCCGGGACCTTTGAATGAGAGGCCAACACCTTAACCTCAAGGCCACGAGAGCCCCCGTGCATGACTTCAAAGCTAAAGTTGGGACATGGTGGGGGAGAGGAGGAGAGGGAGAGGGAGGGAGAGATAGACAAGAGGAGGAGAGGAGAGGGGAGATAATGAGAGGAGTGAGAAGGTGAGAGAGAGGGGGGAATAAGAGGAAGAGAGAGGGGGTGGAGAAAGGGAGAGAAAGAGATAGATCAAGGTAGCGAGAAAGAGAGGGTGGAGGGGGGAGAAAGAGAT
>NW_004798219.1:255463-257095 GCF_000002075.1 Aplysia californica | reverse complement strand
CCCACTGGAGCTGAACTCTGTTTGAAATCTGTTGTTGTTTTCTGCGTGCAAAAGAGAAACAGCTTAGAAAGGTCGGTAAATAATAGAATTCGATTACTTCTTATTTTAAAGATACACAGTTTCTCAACTTGTTTGATTGACAGTCGATTGAGAGTAAAAAGAGCGCATTTTTTTCTGGTAAAAGTAAAAGGGAACATGTTCAGTAAACGAAGAAGGTCTCCTTTTGCTTTTTTCCCTTGCATTGAACAACGTAAAAATAAGTCCATGGCTAATTCAATTAGATATAAATGGTGAACGGGCTTTCCCATTGTAGTTATCATCAAAATGACCCCAAAGTTATCCTCACATTTGAAGAGCACAGGGGGAAAAACAACAGTAGTCTCAAACGAAATTGTGAGGGTGCCTATTTTAAAAGCTTGTGGACTCATAACTTCACATTGGTTTGACTGGTTACTTGTTGTTCAGTGTTGTTGAATGGGAAATCTAACAACAACAAAATCAACCAGCAGTTGAACAGAAATACAGTTATGGGTCAACAAGCGTTCAAAATTGGTACCCTCACGATGTTCTGTTTGTGACTGCAGTCGTTTTTCCCCCTGTAGTCTTGATTTGTCATCAAAACAACCTGGGGCCTTTTAGAGTGACCTTGACCTCGGAGCCCCAGATGTGGATGTCAGGACTGAGTGTGAGCACATTGGCAACAGCGCTCCACATCCCATCGACGTGAGTGGTTTGACCTTGAGCAGAAAAACCGCATCAGGGCAGACTGCGGTGGGAATATGCTCACTCATGGAACTTGTGACGTCAGCCTCAGAGGTATCTAAGACGGCACAGGCGTGCGAAAAACGACAGGAGGCGTTTTCTTTTGTTGAGACACCTACCTACCAGAAATCCGAACTTTTCTGAAATAGTTGTCGACTAAAGCGTACATTGTATGGCTTTTCTTTGGAAAAGGGGGTGGGGGGAGTTTATGTTATTTTTTATTTTTTTTCTTCGCGCGAGCGAGCCAATTAAATTTTACACTGGAATGCTCTGTGATGGCCGGACAAATGTTGTTTTACACAAGGATGCTTTACAAAGCCACACAAAATGATGACATTGCCATGGTTGTACAGAAACCTTTCCACACACAAAAAAAGAATGACACGGTGCCATAGACTTATAACACAATGCCCTAGCTCACGCACTCTGGTGTATTTCCGGGGTCACTATGGAGCGCGCCATTTGGGTCAATTTAAGTAAAATCAAGGGCCCGCCTCGTAAATCCATGTACATTGTATTGGTAGGGCAAACAGCATATATTACTACAATCTATTCAACTAATGATGTGGGGCAGGAAAGCCAGGAGAAGGCGAGAAATAACACGGACGGACAACATAAGAACATGGACTGGACTGGGTGTAGCAGAATGTGCATCGGCAGCTCGCGACCGTGAACGATGGAGGGTCATTACACGTCAACCTCTGAGTCAAAGATCACACCTCCAGGTATCCAGGTATTCAACAAACCTATGCAAAATGTCGTTCCTCTCCATGACAACTCAGCGATCCTTCTGTTCCTGCCCCTCACTTCTGTCTGTGGCTCCCACCTGAAGTGGTGACGCCAGGTCCCAAATAATGTGATGTATCCCCC
>NW_004798219.1:250914-254468 GCF_000002075.1 Aplysia californica | reverse complement strand
GGGGGGGGGGCAGGGAGGATACCAAACCATTATGCCAACCGCACGTCGTTTGTAAATGCAACCTTTCTTCAAGCATGGCCATGTCTGTTCAAAATACGCAAGCAAGACATACATCTGCTTTGGTGAACGTTTTTTGCCTTCTTTCGAAACTCTTTCCTCTGTCGTCTTTTTTTATATATAAAGTTGTTTTTACGCCCACCACTGACAAAGTCTAGGCTAGTTCATTCACGAGGAAAGCTTTGGCCGTCCTTTTCTGAGTCAACCCAGTCTCAGAGGGATACAATGTCCCAGCAGAAAGATAATAATATCGAGATTCTCTATAAAAACCATCTTCACGTGGGAACCGAACACGATGAGTCTCCTGCCCGCGACGACAAAGCGATTAACCCTATCTGTACGCCCTGGGGTCATTTTGTACCCCCCGGGGATGTATTCTTCACATTTTAGAATACTTCTAGATCTAGTACGAAGATCTCTTTGAAACTTTCAGTATTTCTCCAAAAATCATTTTGACAGACTGCTATGCAAAGCGTACGGATCGGATTAACGAGTAAATTTCCTCTTTTGAAAGTGATGGCACAGAATTCCCCGCGTCGTATGGATTCGATAGTAAAACACGACGTACGGATAGGGTTAACCGCAACACCATAGACTCCGGTTTACAAATCCTCCCCCCCCCCCTCCCTCCCCCCGGGAAGAGTGATAATAATGAGTTTTACGGCATTTGCAACATGTCCCAGGTGTTTCTTCAGTCTTCAGCCCTTAGTTTCCTTGAGCCAGTAGCTGCTCGCAGGTTGTCCAGAAACGTTTTGTCCAAATTTAAACAATAGATAGTGGGAGGAAAAGAGATGCTGGGCACAGTGTGACTGCGATTTGTGACGAAAATGAAACTTTGTAATTTTTTTATCTCCTCGACAATATTGCGCTGCCAAGAGCGAAATGCTCGCAGCTAAAAGGATTTGAAAACAACAACAACAACATATCCTCGACAATTTTGCTTCATTGACACAGACTAGTAGCAACGCTTGCCGACGATCTCCTAGATTCCCGTGACATCAGCTATCTCGTCAAGAGTCTTCCACTTTCTGTTAGCGTAAAAATCTACAGTATCGCACACAGAGGGCGGGGAACCTAGCACGGAATACTCCCAGAGACGACAAGTAATCTGATAATTAAGTAAAGTTGTTCCCGCATCCGATCCGGACATTGGGGATTGCCTTGTTTGTGAGACAACTTCCTGGGCCTTCGGCATATTGTGGTAGGGTGGCCAGTTCCTTTCCACGCCGCCTTTACTTCCCCAACTTGAAGTCAGGTACCCATTACTACTGGGTAAGCAGGAGGGGGCTAAAACATCCGTGTCCGAACCGAGACTCGAACCCGGACTTTCCGCTTCGGAGACGAGAGCACTAACCGCCCCGCCACCGGTATACGCACATCTGGTATTATAATAATAATAATAATAATAATAATAATAATAATAATAATAATAATAATAGATAGATAGATAGATAGATAGATAGAAAGCATTTGTATAGCGCATATCCCCGCTCAACAGCAGGCTCTATGCGCTTTACACTATATTATTACCCCAGCAGACCATAGAACACTCCGAAACATTCTAAGCTTCCCGGGAAGCATACAGTGCAAGCAGCTGATTAAGCGCTCAAACACTAACAAACTGACAAGATCTTTCGCTGTCTATAGCCGGGTACCCATTCCCACCTGGGTGAAGTGAGGAAAATTCGTGTAAAGTGCCTTTCCCAAGGACACAACGTCGGGCCCTTAACGGGATTCCAACCCACGACCTTACGGTTGCGAGTCCGAGAGCCTAACAACTTGGCCACCGACGCCACGAATAATGTCATTGTGAGAACAGGATCACAACAGCCAGCCTCAGAGGCCGACAACACGCGATTCGATGGCTTCAAAGCAAAGGGCAGACCAAGAAAAAGATGGATCGGTGGAGTCAAAGAAACCCATCAAGTGCACAATATGACGATCGAAAAAACAAACCCAGCTTCTGTCGACAATTTGCGTATCTCATTGACACCCACGTGGTTTAATTAAAAGAGAGCAACAAAAGAAAAAAAAACCTCCAACACCGCCAGAGTTTTCCATGGCGGTCAGCACTGACCAGTCCAGCCTCTGAATGATCCAAATATTGCCCAAAGTGGACTAAATAAAACGCCTGCAGTAGACAGTCTCTGTTCAAATTATAGTATTTCCCAGAAGCTCGTAGGGACAAATTCATGTTTTCTCCGGACAAAAGTTGAACGAATATTTTCTGCTAAGGACAGGACAAGGGTTGGGTCAATATTTTCTTCTAAGCATTAGGCAGACTTATCATATTGGAGCGTGGTCCAAAACATTTGGATCGTATAGACTCCTACACCGCACAACAGACATTTGTGAAATGTTCTATACAGATGTAAATTTAGGTGAGGATTTGCATGGGATAGTTAATTTTGTTGAAAAACCTACCGTTTTGTTGCAAATAACCAAAAACTGAAAAAAACTATTAATTCAAAGAAACCCTTTAGAACTTTTCATCTTTGTTCCGACTGCTTCCGTCCGGTGACGCTTGGCTTATTATTGCCAGTTGGCATGGTAACATAAGGTTAGATCTACCTCTATCAGGATCGTAAAATCAAGTAATAATATCTTAAGTAAAGTAAGTCTGGATCATATTTTGCTTCTGTAGATCTTATCCTTAGAAGCTTTGGCCGAATGGGTGAGGTGATTCAGAGCTGTTTTCCTCCCTTCATTTCTTGGTCTTCTGTCTTTTACCTTATGCTTCCTCCAACATTTCTCTGTTACGGGTTTAGGATTTTCTTATTCCCGTTCGTAAAACGGGTCCATCTGCTAGTGTTTTTAATTGTATCTCGTTTGGCGGCCACTCTACACTGACACTGCCCTGAGCACTAAGACGAAACTGTGTACACCTCATGTGCAGAATATAATATCCTTTTAGGGGAAGAGAGTACAAGTGATAAAAATGAGTCGTGAGTTAAAATATCATTCTAGGGGAAGAGAGTACATGTCATAAGAATTAGTGGCGTATAACCTGAAACCCCTTATGAAGATCATACTTCAATAATATAACCATGTCAGTGCAGAAGGTTCTAGAACTGGAATTCCCCTGTCGGAATTTGCTGGTGCTGTATTTTCTGCTTCTGCAAGCTCTGAACATAACTACAGATCATTCTTCTTTCTTTCTTTCTTTCTTTCTTTCTTTCTTTCTTTCTTTCTTTTTCCCAAATAGATCTTCTGCAGTTTAGTCATAGCATTCTGTGCTCTGAGCCATGTTTCGTGCCAACTTTTGGAGGATAGAATCCAGATCTAGCGATCATGTACACCGGCTCATCTTTTTGTACCGGTGTACTCTTCCTTCCTTAATGGTTTACTTGTTTCTATATATCATCTCTATGTGTATCACTTTCTCTTTTTCTCGGTGTGCTGTTGTGCCTCTATCTATCTATCTCTCTCTCTATCTATCTATATATCTATCTATCTATCTATCTATCTATCTATATATCTATCTATCTATCTATCTA
>NW_004798219.1:246185-250048 GCF_000002075.1 Aplysia californica | reverse complement strand
CCCTTTTCTCTTTTCATACTCTCTACAAATCCTCCAGCCCTACCCTCTCCCCCCCCCTTTTTTCCCACCTCTCTAAAAACGTCTTTACTTTAGGAATGTCTTGTTATGACGGCTGACAGCAATATCTCTGAACAACAGAAATATTGCTGCAGTTGAACAGAGTTTTACAGAATGCAGCAAAAGTTATTAATAGTTCCCTCCTTCCTTCCTTCCTTCCTTCCTTCCTTCCTTCCTTCCTTCCTTCCTTCCTTCCTTCCTTCCTTCCATCCTTCCTTCCTTCCTTCCTTCCTTCCTTCCTTTCTTCCACTGAGCTCTACATAGTGTAGAATCTTCGCTCGCCTTGTAGAAGCAGGTTCTTTTGATGAAGCTGGACAATAGGGGGCTCTCGTGGCCTAGAGGTTAAGGTGTTGGCCTCTCATTCAAAAGGTCCCAGGTTCGAATCCGGGTAGCGACCGAAAAAATTTCTTCTCTAAAATTGTCTCCTTTCACCTTCTTTCTTGCTCTCTAGCAATGTTTTGTTGTCTGCTTTCATTTCCACTTTCTGCCCCCACCCCCACCCCCTCACCTCCTTTGCCCCCTCTTCCGGGGTCCTGACTCTTTCTGCAGCCTTTCTACGCCTACTCCTAGGCTCCCCCTTACTGCTATCTTTCTGCCACACCCCTGATTTTCTGGTAGGAAAGATCTACACCTAGCCTTCTCGGACAAGGGCGAAAAATCTCGGGGGGCCATGTGCAAGTTGCGCACGTCAAAGATCCCTTGGTGGTCTAAAATCGTTAAGAGTAGGCTTCGGCCGCCACCCAGGCAAAATTCAAAATTTCCTACCAACTGAAAATATTAGGTGTGTCCCGAGCGCTCATATAACTTTATGCAATTGCGAGCGCCGTAAAACACTTTCCTAACAAACGAAGCTGGACAATGAGGACAGGGAGGAGGGGCCTTCTGGATGATGATGATGTTTCTGTTCTTCTTGTGATCTAGATCCACAAAACACCCAAACGGCCACAGATTTACGGCCCGACCTTCTCATTCCCTTGAGGCGTCGGTGGTTGTGGTCTATTTGGTTGTTTAATTTGCAATCTGGCGTGTTGGTCAGTCATGGCAGGGGTTAGGCCTAGCTTATTTTTGTATTATTTGGCTGAAAGTGTGAGAGTGAGTAAAGTGTGAGTTTATCAGTTCAGTTGTATTGTTTGGTGCAAGTGTATAAAAGCAGTCTGGATTACTACAGGTTAGACCTTTCATGTCCGTTAAAGAACTCATTTCGGTGTGGGTTTTTCTGAAAAACGCTGATTAAAGGTACAATAAATGTAAACTTTCTTTTGCCACCGATTCTTAAGCTAAGGAAATAACTAATCTTTGGCGGCCATTTTCTCACTAAGTTTACCTCTGAAAACAGGTGACCCCCACCTCCTTCATTCGCAAATATCTGGACTTGTTTTAAAGATAAATGGATATTTTTTCATCCAAATAAAGACAAATGAACAAGCTTTAAGATGATACCAATAACTCTACATGTCCAAAAATTGACGAGAGCCTGATTCCACCACGCTGCCTCTCATATTGTGAAAGAAGCAAACATAATCATTGTTGCTCCTGACACCTATTGTGGGCGGCTGGCCGGTGCTCTGGTGTGGTTTGCTTCTTCTTTCCTATTAAACATCTATCGTCCTTATCTCCCCTTCTTCATTTTTATGTTTGTTACTCTCTTGTAACGCCTCTAATCTTTTGGAGCTCATATGACCGTATGCAGTTGCGAGCGCCGTAAAACCTCTACTAAAACTAAACTAACTGACACCTATTAAAACCAGATTGCCAGGCTTCTCACTACCTCAAAATTACAAGGTTCTATCTGACATTTTCGACCGTTTTCAGTTACTAAGACCATGAGGTCAGAAACAAAATGTTCTATCTGCTCTAACAAAATCGTAAGATTGTATAATGCAGAGTCGTTATCAAGATGTTCAACAAATTGCATTCGAAAAAGCTTGGCATGTTGTGAAGCTCAATTTTTTTTATATCAATTTTTTCAAAACTGGGTACTGAGCAGGTAGAACTTTGTCCAGGGTAGCGATGTGTCAGAAGTAGACTAAATTAGGTTAAATTTCTTTTCTAGAACCAACAGGTAGGGAGATTCATTCAGTGTCATCAATTCAAACTATTGATTCGTTATAGTCATGTATGCAGGAGTAACACAATGTTGCATATCCGTGGACTGCCTCCTTCTATCCCTCACTCACCTCTCCCTCTCCCTCTCTCACACACCCTCTCCCTCTCCCTCTCTCACACCTCTCACTCTCCCCCACTCCTTCACACACTCTCTCCTCCTCCTCCCTCACACTCTCTCCCCCTCCACCCACACACTCTCTCCCGCTCACACCTCCCTCCCCCCTCTCCCTCTCCCTCTCCCTCTCTCACACACTCTCTCCCTCTCTCCCCAGACTGCCCCATGGGTTACTATGGCGCCAACTGTCGCACCCTGTGTAGCGAGCACTGTGTGTCTATGGACTGCCACAACTCCACGGGCACCTGTGTTGGAGGATGCGACGACGGATGGGTGGGAGATATGTGTGACACACGTGAGTAGGTTGGCAGTGACAGTGACAGTGACAGTGACACACGTAAGTAGGTTGGCAGAGATATGTGTGACACACGTGAGTAGGTTGGCAGTGACAGTGACAGTGACAGTGACAGTGACACACGTGAGTAGGTTGACAGAGATATGTGTGACACACGTGAGTAGGCAAATACTCTATGCAGCGACAAAGCACAGCTGATTAAAAGCTGCAAATTCTTTGCCATATCGACAGACCGAAGGACTAGAACCCAAATGGCCGCTGGATCGGAAAAGTAAAGTAAAGTACGTGAGTAGGTTAACAGAGGTATGTGTGACACACGTGAGTAGGTTGACAGAGATATGTGTGACACACGTGAGTAGGTTGGCAGAGATATGTGTGACACACGTGAGTAGGTTGACAGTGACAGTGACAGTGACACACGAGAGTAGGTTGACAGTGACAGTAACGGTGACACACGTGAGTAGGTTGACAGTGACAGTGACAGTGACACACGTGAGTAGGTTGACAGTGACAGTGACAGTGACACACGTGAGTAGGTTGACAGTGACAGTAACAGTGACACACGTGAGTAGGTTGACAGTGATAGTGACAGTGACACACGTGAGTAGGTTGGCACTGGCAGTGACAGTGACAGTGACACACGTGAGTAGGTTGGCAGTGACAGTGACAATGACAGTGACAGTGACACACGTGAGTAGGTTGGCAGTGACAGTGACAATGACAGTGACAGTGACACACGTGAGTAGGTTGGCAGTGACAGTGACAGTGACACACGTGAGTAGGTTGGCACTGACAGTGGCAGTGACATGACATTAATAGTGACAGTGACAGTAATAAGAACAAGGAACACAACAGTGACAGTGGTGGTGACAAAGGTACTGGCAGTGAGAACACGTGAGAAAGCTTTTAGTTTTTGTGGAGGTTTTACGGCCCTCGCAACTGCATAAGGTCATATGAGCGCCAAGAGGTGGACGTCAACAGAGAAGTCAAAACGGGAGTCAAGCTTACTCTGCTCACCTCTCTAGCTTCAACAGCACAACGTCTGCTTCGACCATTAAAGCACCCCGGAAATAGTGGGTCACAAGAGAATGGCAAACATACAAAAGAAGTAGAGGAAAAAATGACGTTAGTAAGGATGAGGAAAGAAAAAGCAGCAGTTCCCCCATGTTGTTCCAGCACAGTATGAGCTTGACACTGATAAATCAGCCCATTTACAATTCTGCTGTGGAACCCACAGGGCAAGAGACCTGGGAAGATATGGAATAACATCAAGAGGCTAGCCCAAGATAG
>NW_004798219.1:241756-243943 GCF_000002075.1 Aplysia californica | reverse complement strand
TCCACCAGGACAGTGCCACTGACGGAAGTGTCTTTAGGCCATTCCCCAAGCGGGGATAGTAACATGTTCTTATGCACAGTAGAATTGTAAATGGGCTGATTTATCAATGTCACGCTCAGACTGTGCCGAAACAACATAGGGGGAACTGCTGCTTTTTCTTTCCTCATTCTCACTATCGTCATTTTCCTCTACTTTTTTTATATGTTTGTCACTCTTTTGTAAACTGTTATTTACGGGGTGCCTTGATGGTCGAAGTAGACTCTGTACTTTTGAGGCTAGCGAGGTGAGCAGAGTAAGCCTGATTCCCCCTTTGGATTCTCTGTTGACATCCACCCCTTGATGCTCATTTGACGTTATGCAGTTGCGAGCGCCGGAAAACATACGACGAAGACATACAATATAATTGGAATGACATTGCCACAAATTGATGATGAAATGTTGAAAAGAGTAGCTATGGAAGATATCAACGCGGTTGTAAAAAGGAGAAGCTGGAGATGCGTAGAACATGTTTTGGAAATACCAGAGACAAGATTACCCTATCACATCAGACACGGTGCTGAAGACCAAATGGAAAAATAGGAAAAGGTAGACCTATTTAAGTGATAATCATAGGAGTACGATCAGAGATGAGGCAATCACCCAGGGCCTGGGTGTGTCAAAGCTAGAGGAAGTGGCGAAGGACAGACAAGCGTGGCGTCCACTGCTCTCCGTCTTGTGTACCTGACGGTATCTGAGAGAAAGTCATCATCATCATCCAGTGCCGGATCTGCGACAGATATTGACGATCATGGTTTTCCATTCATTCCTTTGCTCGGGTGCTCTCAAAAAAGCTACGCTTCCCTGATCTTTCCCTGTTACCCATTTGTTTAGGTTCCCTGAGTAGCCTATGTTGTTCTGGGCCTACCCCTGCCTCGCTAGCCCTCAATTTAGAGAGAAAGTAGATAAGAAAACAATTTAGCTGAATCATTTTTGTCCATATTCCCTGCAGTAATACGTGTTTGTGTATAAACCGACAAGCTTACGTCGAAGCACCTTGTTGTTATTGTAAAGTGAGTACGTGTGTGTTTGTTTCCGTGTGTTTCCCTGTTGTTGTTGCTGTTGTTGTTGCTGTTGTTGTTGCTGTTGTTGTTGCTGTTGTTGTTGCTGTTGTTGTTGCTGTTGTCACTCATCCTGCAACAGCTGTTATTGATGTTGTTTGTTATACTACTAGTAGTTGTTGCAACTGCTGTTGCTATTGTTATTACTGTTGTTGTTGTTATTGCTGTGCTGTTGTTGTTGCTTTTGTTGCTGTTGTTGCTGCTGTGGTTCACTATCTTAGAATGACAAAGTTCTCTCTGCTCAGTACCTAGTTTCGAGAAATTTGACTTCAACAATTTTGAGTTTCACAACATAGGAAGCTTTGTCAAATGAAAGTCTTTGAATATCAAGATATTCGGATTCTCACGATGTTGATTGAGTAGATAGAACATTGTTACTGGCCTCAGGTTCTTAGGAACTCAGAAAGGCTGAAAATGTCAGATAGAACTTTGTGAATCTGAGGTAGCGTGTTGTTGTTAACAAAGACAATCTTTATTCACCTCGTAAGGAGAAATGTGAGGCAGCGTGGTGGAATCAGGCTCTCGTCAATTTTTGGGCATGTAGAGATATTGGTATCATCTTAAAGCTTGTTTACTTGTTTTTATTTTGGATGAAAAAATATCCATTTATCTTGAATACAAGTCGAGATATTTGCGAATGAAGGAGGTGGGGGTCACTTGTTTTCAGAGGTAAAATTCGTGAGAAAATGGCCGCCAAAGATTAGTCATTTCCTTAGCTTAAGAGTCCTGTGGTAACTGAACATTTACATTGTTTGTGCCTTTAATCAACGTTTTTCAGAAAAATCTACACAGAAATACGTTCTTTACTGGGCATGAAAAGTGTTGAGCCTAAAAACAAAAAATTGATAAAAATTCACAAACCTGCGGAAAAATGCAAGTTTCTTCACTTTGATTATTTTGACGAGAGCCTGATTCCACCACACTGCCTCACAAATGTGTCTTGGTTGTGTACAATATCAGTGGGTGTTGCAAAGGTTAGGTGCACTCACCCATACGCACAACAAGACAGGACATTAGAAAATTGCATGTCACGTGCTGAAATAACCCGCTCAGTAAAAACATTCTCTCATTCTCTCTCTCTCTCTCTCTA
>NW_004798219.1:240174-241575 GCF_000002075.1 Aplysia californica | reverse complement strand
GTGCGAAACTATAGGTTTAACGTCCCTTTCGACACTGTAAGGTGATTTGAGAGGGTTACCGATTTCAACGTCCAATTCCGATAGAAACGAGCCAAATGGGAAGATTTGTGTTGTTTGCATTTCCCCGAGGACACAATGTCGGACTTACCCGAGCTTTGAACCCGGAACTCGCAATAGTTAGTTGAAATTATGACTTCTGATTTCAGGAGACGCCGTGAACTCAGGCCTATAACAAGAAGGAAAGTGAGAGATAAAAGGACATTAGGCTGCAGTCATGTATATTTTTATACATAATCTCTTTGTATTTTTTAGTCCGGTGTGTGTGTGTGTGTGTGTGTGTGTGTGTGTGTGTGTGTGTGTGTGTGTGTGTGTGTGTGTGTGTGTGTGTGTGAACGTGTAATGTGAACGTGTGAGTGTGTATGTGAATGTATGTGGGTCGTATCATCATCACCATCATCATCATCACCACCATCATCACCACCATCACAATCATCACCATAATCATCATCATCATCATCCATCATCCATGACAACATCGAAAAGCAGAGTTAACATATGAAGACTGACAGTTTATGAACAATTTACGTATCCCTAATAATACAACGTTCCAGCAGAACAATAGTTCAATATTCCCATAGTTTCTCTTTGTAAGACTCTATCAGGTAGTCCTAACAACAATACAGACTTCAACATAAGTTAAGGACCGCTTTGACAGACAGCATTGATTTTTTTAATCCGAAAAAAAAAACAGCAAGGAATCTTTCAAAGTGGGTGGTTGGCGGGTGCTCTGGTGTGGTTTGCTTCTTCTTTCCTATCAAACATCTATCGTCTTTATCTCCCCTTCATCTTTTTTATGTTTGTTACTCTCTTGTAACAGCTCTAAACTTCTGGCGCTCATATGAACTTATGCAGTTGCAAGCGCCGAAAACCCCTACTAAACTAAAACTAATCTTTCAAAATGTTTTGCTCTGAAAGTGCTCATGGGTTAACAATGTGCACCGCAAAGCTTTCTGAAGTGGCAGAACCTCCTTGTGCAGCACAAAAATCCTCGGTGAATTTTAGCCAAATTTGCGAGTTGTCCTTAACTTATGTTGCAGTCTGTGTGATAACAAAAAGAAGGAGAGGGAGTAAACGTCTCTCAAACAATCAAAGAACTACTCCGCTGTGCATTGTTTTCCTAACAATGAAGGGAGGCTTTCTATTTCTCATTTGCTGAAACAAATGAAGAATACATTTATTTTGACACCAATTTGTTTTCTTTTTTTTTTAAATTAGAGTGATATAGATCAAAGTAAAGGTAAATTGTGTCTTTGCATTGTTGATTGTTGATGGCTTCTGCTTCCAAAATAATACAACATCTCCAACTGACTCTCTTTTTCTCTTTCTTCTTTCAATACTCCC
>NW_004798219.1:215557-239083 GCF_000002075.1 Aplysia californica | reverse complement strand
GGGGTGGGGGTTGTTTTTTTTATATTTGAAAAAAAAGGGGGCGTATTTTTTTAATTCTATCTATTTAGCTTTTTTTAAGAATAGAAACAACTTTTCTGTGGAAAATCAAGGCAGACACATGAACCTACAAAGAGATAACTGAAAGAAAAAACAACTGAAAAGCATTTCATATCATTATAAATCCATTGTAAAAAAAAATACATGTATTTTACAGATAACTGTTGCAAGATATGGAGTCCCAAATATACGTGTACATAATGTATAACTGTATGATTAAAAAATAATAATAATATAAAATAATGTTCCAATGTGTTTCCTGACTGTGCATTCACCAACTTTCTAGACTGTTACTGTTAGAAAATGCCAAATGCGCACCACTTGAGACCCAACGGGTTTGTTGTCAACTTCCATCAAGAGTGACCCGTGGCGTCTACTGTGTTCAAAACGGTAGACCTACTAGAAACACATCCACGTTTCTATAAACGAACGTACATCTATTTTCTTCTGCTACTGACAGTTCCACTTCAATAACGGCAGAGCTATTTGTGGTCGGCATTTCAGAGGGGAAAATATTAATATGTGTATTATGGAGGCATACGGTTACTGTACACATTAATTAATTATTGACACACCGATTTATTTCAGTCTTGTACAAAATGCAAAAAAAAAAATGATGTTCGGAATTAAAAGAAATGTTTTTTAAATAACTCTATTGTCATGTTTTCTGTTGTGGTGGAACAGCCCAGAACAATGTTTGTCTTTATTTATAATAATTTTTTTCAAACATCTGTTATTCATCATAATCGTGAAAAAATATCTGCATCTGACTGAGAGAGAGGGAGAGAGAGGGAGGGAGAGAGAGAGGGGGGAGAGGGGGAGGGAAAGGGAGAGAGAGAGCATCACAGCCCAGTCTGATACCAACCACTGATCTATTTATTGAGTGCCGAGATGCCAGCGTACTCCAGTACAGTGCAGTAAGTCTGTAGTACAGGAAAGTAAAACACATTGTTTTTACTGTGTACACTATAACACGTTATCTGGCACGATCAGCAAGCCTTTCATGAATCCTTGAGAGGAGTTAAGAGCAGCTTTGGCATTGTATCGCCTGCAGTGATGCCTGTTCTTCAACCAAAAAAGTAAGTTAGTAAACACTATAGTATAGTATTACAGGATCATGCAGTGCAGTGAAGAATAGTGCCACATATTGTTCACATCTCCAAATTCTAGCCAGACATCAAACGTTATCCCTGAAGCAACATAATTATGTTTGACAGTTTGTTTGTGTTGTGTTGTTTTAGTTTTCCGAAACTGAAGATGTCCAAAGATGAGCTGTCGTCAAGGTTTTGAACTTTGGAACCGATTGTTCCAGTTGTAGACATTCGAAACATAGCAGAGAAAAACAAGAACAAGAAAAACAACAACGTGTTTGCTGTTCCCAGCAGAAATGGTGCCACGCCCACCAGCGACCCCGCCCACTAGCAGTCGTGGACCAGGGGAAATCACTCTAATTCAGCTCAGGCGCTTGCATAGTACGGGATAGACATTATTATTCTCATCAAAATGATAGGATACAAAATCATCATGTAATCTATTCAACAAGCACATTTTTGGTGATCAATTGTTCAAAAAGATGTAGATCTAGATCAAACTCTTGTCTTTCCTTGCATGTGTGCAAAGAATCACTTTCACCAAAGGCCAACACAAGCCGAACTTGCCTCATGCTTTTGTTTATAACAAAATGAAAAAGAGTGACCCCCCTTATGTAAACAGTTTCCATTGTTCCAATCAAATTGCCACAGATGGGCTTGCACTAGGAGCTCTGCAACGTAGAATATCAGTCAAGAATCATCTAAAAGTGCCTACTGAGGCATAAATTTCTGTCTTCTTACTGGAATCTGTCTGGGCTTCATTCTCATACGTGGCCGTTTTCGTTGGACGACAGAGGGGCAGCATCTGGAAAGTGTAGATACGATTCCACCTACGTATGATGATGATGATGATGCTACACAATCTCAATACTGCTTCAACAAGTTCAAGACTCAGGTCTGTCTCGTAACTGTTGCCATTAAATTACACTCTTTGAATTCATCAACGGCATTATTCAGATTGTGATAACCTAATAGTGATGATAATACGAATAGATCTAGATTCTAGATCTAGGCTATACGTCATGTCTCATCACACTCTTCTTATATTTTATCTCAGTCTCAGCGAGCCTCGGTCTGTAGTAGACTGCTGCTAGTGCTAGATCTAGCCTACCTAAACAGTACTGGACTCTGGAACAGGTTTTAGATCTAGTCTAGATCTAGAGATAATATTATTATACTTAAACTTATATCTAAGAAAACTAGATATATAGGACTTCCGTAACGAGCGACCACTATATGAGATAGAGTCGAATATAGTAGGCCTATAATAGTGGTAGGGTTTGAGTTAGCATTTTAAAGGTCTCTTCTTTAATGTTTGTTGGGGTGGTCAGTCGTTACAGAAGTCCTTCCACTAGATCAGATAGAATCTGTCTCTCAAGAGATCTTCCAAATTCCAATCCAGATGGTTGGTAAAAATTTCAAACGTCATGAAATTTATTATAATTTACTTTCACCTAACTGAATTGTTAGGCCTCTAATATATTTTATATTCATTCAGATAGTAGTATGATAGTTCAGTGTGAAGTAAATAACTGTATTAATTTTACGCATTAAATTTTTTTTTCGTACAAACTACAAACTTACATACATAGGTTGAAATGGTAGGCCTGGGGCTATCATCATATGCACGTAACAGCCGTTAATACACTGTTGGGTTGTTCATTGTGATATAGATCTAGATCTAGTTTTAGACTAGTCATGTGAATGCTAACAACTTTCACCAGACACAGCAAATTAAATTTCTAACGGTAAATATAATAATAATAATAATAATAATAAATAGCATTTATACTGCGCTTTTCCATTTTCTAAAAGATGCTCAATGCGCTTTACAACGAAAAAAACATCACATCTTAAAAATCAATCGACATGCGTGTACGTAAAACAAAGTATTATACATATATTATAATATAAATGCATATGTGTAAACATTTATATGAGAAAAACAGTCTCGCAGAGAGGTTGGAAATGTGTTCACTAAAAATATACAATGCAATAAAAATTTACGAACGGTCACAATAAAGTTAAAACGTGAGTAACGAGAAACATTCATTAAAACATTAATTCCCTACAGATAGAAAACATTTCCGTTCTCTCTCTCTCTCTCTTTCTCTCTCTCTCTCTCTCTCTCTTTCTCTCTCCCACTCTCTCTATCTCTCTCTCTTTTCTCTCTCTATCTCTCTCTCTTTTCTCTCTCTATCTCTCTCTCTCTCATTCTCACACGCTATTTCTTCAGTCTCACAGTCTGGCATACACATGCATATTATATATATATCACAGTACATCATTTTTGACAGGTATTCTTTTGTGAATAAAAAATGATTCAGCTGATTTTTGAACATGGAAATTGTTGGGGCAGATCTTATTTTATATGGGAGTTCGTTCCATACCTGGGGACCAAAGAACAAAAAGGAACGCTCACCGTATGTTTTGTAATTTTGTTTTGGAGTTTTAAGAAATTTATTTTTTAAAATTAAATTTACCCCAGGGCGGAAAAATGTTTTTTTTTCTTTCATTTCGTTGTTTTGACGAACGTGTGATTTCACCATGATACCTCACAAATGGTATGGGAGTCTCGGGTTTTAGTGGTGGAGGCCAAGGATTGGTCACTGGCGTCTGTGGTGTAGTGGTTAACTGAAGTGTTGCCGCTGAACACAGAGGATGTGAGTTCAGTTCCTGTGTCAGGAGTCGTAACTCATTTCATCAAGTATGGTCTAAACTGTCCAAGACATCTCGATCCATCATGGAGGAGTGAGAAAAAAGTGGTTGTCTTAGACAGGTGGATGTCTTGGACAGTACGTCCCATTGTAATGTGGAAAATAATTATACGCAAGATAGGAAGTGGTCATTTGTACAGGGGTCATTGTTCTGGACCGCTGGCCATTAGAGCAGGCTTGATGTGTATCTCCGTCTGTTTGCAGGGAAGATGTCTCCCACTCAGCCCAGGTTGGCTGTGAAGGGAAGGATGTAAGCAGGCTGCCCCAGAAATGTGTCACGACGTGGTGGAATCAGGCGCTCGTCAATTTTTGGGCATGTGGAGTTTTTTTGTATCATCTCATAACTAGTTCTATTGTCTTGCTGTCGGTGGATCAAGTGCCCATCTATCTTGAACAGAAGCTAAGGTATTTGAGATTGAAGAATATGGGGTCACTTGATTTCAAAGGTAGAATTAGCAAGAAAATGGCCCAAAGTTTGGTTATTTCCATAGCTTTGATAGTCTGTGGAAACTGAAAACTTACATTTTTGTGCTTGTAATCGTTTTTCCATTAAATGTGTTCTTAATTGGACAACAATGGTGTTAAGTCAAGAAACAAAAATTCGATAAAAATTACCAAACTGGCAGAAAAATGCCAGTTTCTTCAATTTCTTTATTTTGACGAGCGCCTGATTTCACCATGCTGCCTCTCAGGTGATCTAAAAAGTGACGATGCCGAAGTGGAAAGTTTTCAATAATTTATTTCTCTACCCCTGACAGGTGTGTCGGACTTGTGAGGCGTCCTTGATGTTGTCTTCCCTTTGGAACTGAAGATGTGTGCAGCCGAGGATTCGTCAGATATTTCTGCAGGCCTGTCACTGTTTGACCTTCCTGTCGAGAGAGGCTGACCTTGGTGTGGAGATAGATGGAGTGATCGCCGTGCTGTAGAGAAAGGACGACCACCCTGAGGAGAGTGGCTCCCCAGTATACAGTGCTGCAGAGAGAGGCTGACTACCATTCTATGCATGCTGCAGAGAGAAGCTGACTACCATTCTATGCAGTAGAGAGAGGCTGACTACCATTCTATGCTGTAGAGAGGCTGACTACCATTCTATGCTGCAGAGAGAGGCTGACTACCTTTCTATGCATGCTGTAGAGAGGCTGACTACCATTCTATGCATGCTGTAGAGAGGCTGACTACCATTCTATGCTGCAGAGAGGCTGTCTACCATTCTATGCTGCAGAGAGGCTGACTACCATTCTATGCGGTAGAGAGGCTGCCCGGTATTCTGTGCTGTAGGGAGAGAGACCTGCTTTCTAGGTTATAGAGAGAGACAAACTTTTGTGTTGGAGAGAGATACCATCTTTCTATGTCATAGAAAGGGAGACACAGACTGACAGATCAGCGCATGTGTTGAAAAAAAAAATTTTATTGGGGAGGTTTTTCTCAACACATACGTTTATTTTCTTAATTATATGACAAATTTAATGTCTCCGTG
The DNA here is from genome assembly GCF_000002075.1 of Aplysia californica. Taxonomy (NCBI): domain Eukaryota; kingdom Metazoa; phylum Mollusca; class Gastropoda; order Aplysiida; family Aplysiidae; genus Aplysia; species Aplysia californica. Next base: position 233,741 of record NW_004798219.1, on the reverse strand, counting down.
GTTCAATTTCAGTTGTTCAAAATATTTTTGAAAGTTGGTACCAAAATGATAAAGTTATTGCTCTTGACATGTATGTGTCCTTTTTTTAAGACACCAGGAATGTTGTAGAGAGAGAGAGATTGGCTGACAAGCTGAGGCAATGATATCTCAGGGTGTTCACAAGAAAAGTGCAGTGTGATTGCATCAGATCAACAGGGATCACCGAGATTGATACTTTTCCACTGTACTGCCCTAAATGACATCAGAGCTACACTTCTCCCTCCGAGACCAAACGTTGACAACACACTCTATGGAACATTACAGCAACTGCAACAAACCTGAACTTATCACTACATGGTATTGGACAGAAGGCCGAGAGCCCAGCTGTTGCTGGATCAATAACAACCACAACAACAACAAGTAATTACTTAGAAATTGTTTTTCTAAGTTACTGTTAAGTGATCACCTAGATCTAGATTATATTTGTAAGTTACTGTTAAGAAAATCATTAGATTGTTTTTAGAAGTTTTAAGTGATCATCTAGATTGTTTTTTGTCAAGCAGAGAAGTGGTTGTCTTAGATAGTTAGTTGTGAAGTATCTCTGTCTGACTGCTGGGATGTTGTATCCCTGTGAGCCTGGGTCTGTCTGCTGGTATGTTGTATCCCTCTCAGCCTGGGTCTGTCTGCTGGGATGTTGTATCCCTCTCAGCCCGAGTCTGTCTGCTGGAATGTTGTATCCCTCTCAGCCCGGGTCTGTCTGCTGGGATGTTGTATCCCTCTCAGCCCGGGGGTCTGTCTGCTGGGATGTTGTATCCCTCTCAACCCGGGTTGACCCTGACAGGTAGGGTCAGAAACGCGCCTCCTAAATTATCTACATTGTGTCGATGGGGGTGTAAAAACACCTACTTAATTTTTTTTTAATCAACTGTAACCGGCTCTTCACAAAAGTCAAATTTGGCTTGAAACTCAGTTCAAAAGTCTCGATGGTCGTTGCCATGTTGTCCGCTATGTCGTCCTTCTGCTGCTCATCGTCTCTGTGGTTCTGTTCCAACTCCAAGGTCACTGTTATATTCGTTCAACGTCTCGATGTTGTTGAAGACACTCTTTCTGGTTTTCCTCCACAGTTTCACTGAAGTTCAATCTCAATGCAAAGACTTGCCTTTTTCAACAGCGCTGGATGTCATGAAACTAACACCTGAACCTGTCAACCTTAAAGGAAAATTTGTTGTCCAATGTTGGTGCAAATTGAAATGTTCTTTTAATTCAGGCACCACAGGAAGAGCCACGTGTGCATGTAGCTCAAGATAAAAATTATCAAAGGTCATAAGGTGCCTGAATTAAAAGAAAATTTCAATTTGCACCAAAATGAGACACATTTTCCTGTTTTTGAAAACTGTTTTGCCCGTTGTTGTTGATGTAGATTTGCATCAAATAAAATGGGCAAAGCTTTTTCTAAAACAGGGGATTCTTTTTTCAGGGGGTTTGTGAAAAATTTGATAAGCCTTGTTAATCCTTTTCTCCCTGTCAGTCGTTTTGTTGTCACCGATGGCAAGGCCGCTCCGTTAGCTCAGTTGGTATCAAGCTGGACTACGGAGGGAATGGCCTTGGTTCGAATCCCAGACTGGGAGTTCAAAAACGCAGGTCGTTTTGTGGAGTTTTCAAGGCTCACCACCCATTTGCCTTGGTTGTGTCTGAGACAGACGGTAAATCTGGAGGTCCTGCCTCTTGAATAACCTAATATCCTTACATGTGCTGTTGACTGGGGCGTTATACCTTTACATTTTTACTTGTCTTTTGTTCTAGTCCATCTTCACTGTCATATATTCCTCAATGTCTTGCTTCTGCTGTTCCGACTCTCTCTTGTTCGTGGATGGTTGGCAGGTGCTCTGGTGTAGTTTGCTCCTTCTTTCCTATCAAACATCTATCGTCCTTATCTCCCCTTCTTCTTTTTCATGTTTGTTACTCTCTTGTAACACCTCTAATCTTCTGGCGCTCATATAACCTTATGCAGTTGCGAGTGCCGTAAAACCTCTACTAAAACTAACTCTCTCTTGTTCTCCACCACGGTTGTGGTATCGGCGTCTAGTGTGAAGTCATTCGGTTCTCGTCAGTGGAGTTATACAAAACATCTACATTGACAGTTACAATTGGTCTGACTCTCTGGTGTGTTCAAACTTTTCTAGAATGATCTGATTCTGTGAACGTAGTTGATTGAGACCTTCAGTCATGTTCTGCATTGTGAGGTCAATTCCTTACCGTCTAGCAACGTTCTTGTAGAATATGTGGAATCTGTTAATCGTGGGATGACAGTAATAGGAAGTAAAGTCTTCTGGCACACTTACTGATGATACGTTTGGAGCCTCCGCTGATTCTGCCCGTATTTCATCCAGACAATGTTGCCCTCACATGTATTGTACGTAACTCTGAATCACGATCCAGCCTCCTCCGTCAGTTACAGTATCTCAGACAACTTCACCAGCATCTCTGGCCTAGCGGTTAGGCTCTTTGCTGTCACACGCAGGAGACCCAAGTTCGATTTCTAGGAGTGTGGAGAATTGTTGTCAAATTACAGGTTTTCTGCTGGGATGTTGTATCCCTCTTTGCCGGGGTGGGGTTTGCTCTGACAGGCAGGGTCAAATCCGCCTCTAAAAGTGATCTAAATTGTGTCAATGGGGGTGTAAAGACGCCTACACAAAAACATAATGTAAAAAAAGCACTACTCCAACTTAATGTTGACCTGGCGTGTATATATGTAACTGTATCACGATCCACCCATCGTTATCAGTCGCGGCGTCACAGATGAACAACGTACTGTATGTGGTGTAGTGGTCAGGCACTTCGCTGTTGCACTCGGGAGACTCGAGTTCAATTTTCTGAACTGGGACAATTTTGTTTAAATGGGGTACGAGCTCGGTCTCTCTGCTGGGATGTTGTACGGTATCCCTTTCTGCCCGGGCTAGCTCTGACAGGCAGGGTCGAAGCCCGCCTCTTTTTAAAAAGTTATGTGAGTTGTGTCATCGGAGACATAAAAACACCTCCACTGAAGGGGAAACAAAGATAATGAAGGGGAGACAAAGATAATGAAGGGGAAACAAAGATAATGAAGGGGAAACAAAGATAATGAAGGGGAAACAAAGATAACGCTACTAAAGTAGTCAAGTAAGGCTCATCTCACCTGAATCACGATCCAACCGCCGTTATCAGTCTCGGTATCATAAACAACTTTCATGTCATCAGAGAATGGCCACGGGTCATTTGGCTCAAACCTTGGACATCAGCACACTATTGTGGGTAGAGACAAATCCACAGAGACAAGAGTTTGATGGGGGGGGCACACCGTTAGCCCAGTTGGTATCATGTTGGACTACGAAGCGGATGACCCTGGTTCAAGTCCCAGTTTTAGACGTTCTTGAACTCTTGTTGTTTTGTGGAGTTTTCAAGGCTCACCACCCATTTGCCTTGGTTGTGTCTGAGACGGACGGTAAATCTGGAGGTCCTGCCTCTTGAATAACCTAATATCCTTACACGTGGTGTTGACTGGGGCGTTATACCTTTACATTTTTACTTGTCTTTTGTTCTAGTCCATCCTCACTGTCATATTTCCTCCCAATGTCTTGCTTCTGCTGTTCCGACTCTCTCTTGTTCGTGGATGGTTGGCGGGTGCTCTGGTGTAGTTTGCTCCTTCTTTCCTATCAAACATCTATTGTCCTTATCTCCCCTTCTTCTTTTTCATGTTTGTTACTCTCTTGTAACACCTCTAATCTTCTGGCGCTCATATGACCTTATGCAGTTGCGAGTGCCGTAAAACCTCTACTAAAACTAACTCTCTCTTGTTCTCCACCACGGTCGTGCTATAAGCGTCTAGTGTGGAGTCATTCGGTTCTCGTCAGTGGAGTTATACAAAACATCTACATTGACAGTTACAATTGGTTTGACTCTCCGGTGTGTTCAAACTTTTCTAGAATGATCTGATTCTGTGAGCGTAGTTGATTGAAACCTTCAGTCATGTTCTGCATTGTGAGGTCAATTTCTTACCATCTGGCAACGTTCTTGTAGAATATGTGGAATCTGTTAATCGTAGGATGACAGTAATAGGAAGTAAAGTCTTCTGGCACACTTACTGATGATACGTTTGGAGCCTCCGCTGATTCTGCCCGTATTTCATCCAGACAATGTTGCCCTCACCTGTATTGTAGGTAACTCTGAATCACGATCCAGCCTCCTCCGTCAGTTACAGTATCTCAGACAACTTCACCAGCATCTCTGGCCTAGCGGTTAAGCTCTTTGCTGTCACACGCAGGAGAACCAAGTTCGATCTCTAGGAGTGTGGAGAATTGTCATCAAATGACAGGTTTTCTGCTGGGATGTTGTATCCCTCTTTGCCGGGGTGGGGTTGGCCCTGACAGGCAGGGTCAAAGCCGCCTCTAAAAGTTATCTAAATTGTGTCAATGGGGGTGTAAAGACGCGAACACAAAAACATAATGTAAAAAAAGCACTACTCCAACTTAATGTTGACCTGGCGTGTATATGTAACTGTATCACGATCCACCCATCGTTATCAGTCGCGCGTCACAGATGACCAACGTACTGTATGTGGTGTAGTGGTCAGGCACTTCGCTGTTGCACTTGGGAGACTCGAGTTCAATTTTTCTGAACTGGGACAATGTTGTTTAAATGGGGTACGAGCTCGGTCTCTCTGCTGGGATGTTGTACGGTATCCCTTTCTGCCCGGGCTAGCTCTGACAGGCAGGGTCGAAGCCCGCCTCTTTTTAAAAAGTTATGTGAGTTGTGTCGTCGGAGACATAAAAACACCTCCACTGAAGGGGGAACAAAGATAATGAAGGGGAAACAAAGATAATGAAGGGGAAACAAAGATAATGAAGGGGAAACAAAGATAACGCTACTAAAGTAGTCAAGTAAGGCTGATCTCACCTGAATCACGATCCAACCGCCGTTATCATTCTGGACTATGAAGCGGATGACCCTGGTTCAAGTCCCAGTTTTAGACGTTCTTGAACTCTTGTTGTTTTATGGAGTTTTCAAGGCTCACAACCCATTTCACTCGGTTCTGTCGGAGACAGACGTTGAATTTGGAGGTCTGGCCTCTTGAATAATCTAATGATGATGATAGGGGCGTTACACTTATACACTTACAGTTTACAAAGATTTGAGCAACTTCATTGCCTTATCCAGATCCTCAAATATGGAATATGGTAATGATGATCTCACTTGTATTTGATAAAATAATAATATATGAATACTGATCTCACCAGATGTTTGTAACTGTATTACTATCCAACCACCGTTATCAGTGACAGTGTCGTGGCGGACTTCTGCCTTGAAACTCTTGACATGAATTGTGTCAGTGGGTGCTTAATGAAACGTATCTTCCTTAATTTGGATCTCTTCACAGATTTTTCTCTGAAGCTCGCTCTTTAAGGCGCTCAACTTGGGCTTGTAACTCATGTCCAAAGTCTCCGTGGTTGCTGCAATGTCGCCCACATTCTCTTGTTTCTGCTGCACTCATTGTCTTTTGCTCTGCCCCAAGGTCACTGTCGTGTCGGTCAGTGTCGTGTGTCGTGTTGTTGATGAAAACACTCTCTCTTGTTTTCTTCCACACTTTGGTTTGCGCCCAGCGATGGAAGCGTAACACATCTGTCTATACGAACAGTTACAATTGGTTTGGCTCTTTGGTGTGTCCTACACTTTTCTGGAATGTTCCGTTTTTGAGAATGCACTTGATGAGGGCATTGGTGTCTGTCATGTAGTTGTAGCGGCGGGGTACTGGACTATACCACTCGCAGGAGACGTGAGTTCGAGTCCTGTGGTGGGGAGGGTTTATAATGGAGAACCTCCGTCTGTTTGCAGGGTGATGTCTCCCACTCCACCCAGGTTGGTTTTGACAGAACAGGGAGAATATAAGCAGCTTGCTTCAAAAAATAACTTAGCCCTATCCGTACACCCTGGGGTCATTTTGTAGCCCCAGGGTTGTATTCTTCACATTTGAGAATACTTCTAGTGCAAAAATCTCTTTGAAACTCTCAGTGTTGCTCAAAAAATCATTTTGACAGAATGCTAAGCAAAGCGTACGGATCGGATTAATGAGTAAAATCCCTCTTTGGAAAGTAGTGGCACAGAGTTCCCCACGTCGTATGGGTACAATAGTAAAACACGACGTATGGATAGGGTTAAACAATGTAGATGCTGGCGTACAAGTTTGCCGTCAATTATTTCTCTTGCCCTAACAGGTGTACTGGACATGTGAGTGAAGCGTCTCTGATGTTGTCTTCTTTTGGAACTGAAAATGTCTGCGTTGGCCTTGACAGGCATAGTTGAGGCTGCTTCCCTTGAAATTGTGCAGTTGCGAGCGCTGTAAAAAAAACTTTGACCAAACGTAGTCTGCCTGCCTCCTAAGCATGTTGATGGAGGTGGGAAACAAGTGTAATCAGTTTCAACGAAGACATTCTCCCTCATACTGTGGCGCACTGTCTCTGTCGTGGGTTCCAGAATGTCTTGTTTTTGGTGTGAGACATTCTCTTTTGTCGTCCTCCAAGGCTGTCTTCATTTTCTGTGGAATGTTTCGTTTTTGTTGCACAAATATTTCGGTAATATGTGACGTGTATCTCTTTTTCTCTCCCCAAGAGTGACACAGAGGATGTATAGAGTTGTTTCTTTTTCTCTCCCCAAGAGTGACACAGAGGATGTGTAGAGTTGTCTCTTTTTCTCTCCTTCAGTAGCACTGAGGATGCTTAGAGTTATGACCGGTTTATGGATGATGAAAGTGGTTTGGTTTTTTTTTTAGCCATTTCACATTCTCTTGGAAAGAAAGTTTATCAAGTCACAGCGGTATTGACCAAGGGTTTGTTTAGTTCCCAGGGGCCAGATATGCCTCAGAAAGCTGTTAGCAACAGAGCTACAACTGACAGGCTTAGGCAGGCAGAGTTAAAATGTTTGTTTGTTTGTTTGTTTTTAAACACAGGTGATTGTCTTATACAGGCGGCCGTTTGTACAGGTGATTGTCTTATACAGGGGGCCGTTTGTACAGGTGATTGTCTTATACAGGGGGCCGTTTGTACAGGTGATTGTCTTATACAGGGGGCCGTTTGTACAGGTGATTATCTTATACAGGGGGGCGTTTGTACAGGTGATTGTCTTATACAGGTGGTCGTTTGTACAGGTGATTGTCTTATACAGGTGGCCGTTAGAACAGGTTCCAATGTATTTTCGAAGGTTACAAGAAATATTTTTTTAATACCGCCACAACATGATGGGTGTTGCTGTTTGCCACATGCCTTGGAAGCTTCCAAATAAATAAATGTTGGGAAGGGAGCTGATGAAAAAACTTGCGTCTGTGATATGGTCTATTCAGAATGTCTTTCTTCTGACTTCCTCCCTGTCCCGTCCAAGCTCTGACTCGGTTTTCCTTTTGTCGCCACGTGTCATTTGTTGATTGCTGTCGGTGTTCTTCTCTTGGCAGTTTCAGAGTTGTCTAGTTGGGGGAAAGTGTTGGAACGTTCCAGAGAAATGCTCTCTGTTTCTCCGATTTCTCTTACTTTGAAATTCTCTCTAATGTCTACTGACTGCTGAGCTGGTGGAAGTCTTGCACAAAAGCAGCATACCAGTTGAGGCCTTGCAGTTGAGGTAGAAAAAAAAAAGGATGTGAATTAAAATCATAATTGACCACTTTTTTTTTTTTTTTTTTTTTTTTTTTGGTACGGAGTTACCAAGTATAAGATTTCCTAGCATGTGTAGTCAGATGAAAGGGATGTAGGGAAAATGCACATGCATAAATTGAATTTATCTGTTTCTGTGGGAATGTTCTGTGGGATTTTTCTGGAAGTTTGTGATTTATTGTTTCTTGTATTTCTGGCTCCAGTAAAACTAGTTTATCGTCGGCGTCTGCAGACGGTTACTTTGTGACCACCTATTAACTTGTTAAACTTTTGTTGTCTCAAATTATGTTATTTACAACCTTGTAATATATTTTAGATATTGCAACCATTTCTACTTGCAATGTAAAACCAAAGTGTCTCTTGCGCTCATATGACTCTGCCTTATGCAGGTGCAAATGCCGTAAAATTTTGTACCAAACTAAACAACCCCGTAGTTACAATTAGTGATACTATGATAAATTTTTTTAAAAGACAACACAAAGTTTGGTTATTTCTTGACTGTAATTTAATTTTTGTTTACATTAAATTTAGCAGATACACAGTTTGAGAGGGACACTGACCATGACAATATTCGTAGTAGCCAAACATACAATGTTTTGAATGTGTATATATACACCTGAAAGTTAATCAGATCAGCTCCTTTTCCACTATTAAAAGTAGATCTATAGAGATACTTGTGTACTGTTTTAGAATAAAGAATGATCACAGAGATTGATGTGATTGTTCACTGTTGGTTTCCCGGGAGGTTGAGATTGTTTCAGAGTGCTACTGTATCTGCTGGGGTGATATTATTACTATTACACTTGTATTATTGTTATCATAATTATTATTATATTTTTTTTATTATTATTATTATTATTATTATTATTATTATTATTATTATTATTATTATTATTATTATTAATATTGTTGTTGTTGTTGTTATTATTTTTATTATTGTTGTTATTATTTATTATTAGTAGTATTATCATTATTATTATTTTTTTATTAGTATTGCTATTATTATCATTGTTGTTGTTTTTATTATTATATTGTTATTATTATTATTATTATTATTGTTGTTGTTGTTATTATTTTTACTACTATTATTGTTATTATTTATTATAAGTATTATTATTATCATTATCATTGTTATTATTATCATTGTTGTTATTATTATTAGTATTATTATTATTATTATTATTATTTTTATTATTATTCCAGATGATAAAGTGCATAGACCTTGCTGTGGAGAGGGAATTGGTGCTAAACAAATGCTATTAATTTTTATACATGCACATATGTATTTCTGTGATTATATGAATGATATTGTTTTATTTATTTATGGACATGCCTGGGGGTGGGGGTAAAAATGTATGAAAAATAAATCAACAAAGAACGTACCATGTTTTTGTGTGATGTGTTTTCTTATGTGTGACGTCAGATGTCTTGTTGGTGTGTTCTTGTCATGGAAATAGTAAACCAACTCAAAGACGAATCATGGGATTAGTTTATTAAAAGCAGTTTGCATTATGTAAGACGTTAAGAGTGGGTGGCTGGCGGGCGCTCCTGTGTTATAGTTTGTTCCTTCTTTCTATCAAACTCAAACGTCTATCTTCCTTTTATAAATCTCTCCTCCCATGTTTTTTTGTTTGTTTTTTTTGTAGCCTACTTATTATGTATGTTACTCTTTAGTACTACTTTAATATTTAGCACTCATATATGACAAACAGGAATTTGTGTTGCAAGTGTCGTAAAACTCTTTACTAAAAGTACACTAAAATACATTTAGATAGTGGTTGGTTGGCGGGTGCTCTGGTGTGGTTTGCTCCTTCTTTCTTATTGAACAACTATCGTCTTTATTTCTCCTTCCTTCTTTTTTGTGTTTGTTACTCTCCTGTAACACCTCTAATCTTCGGCACTTATATGACCTTATTGTGTTGCAATTGCCGTTAAACTCTTACGAAAACTAAAAGAAACTAAGATTCCTGACTGATTGTGTTAAATATTCTACGCCCCTCTCGACATTTCCTGCATCATCTAGGAGAAGGGCCGCTTCAACTCAACAATGTCAGCCTAGAGTAATTAAAATGGGAGGCAGCATGGTGAAATCAGGCGCTCGTCAAAATACTGGACTTGAACTTGAAGAAACTAGCTTTTTTCTGCCAGATTGAGAATTTTTATCGTAATTCGTTGTTGTTGTTGTTGTTGTTGTTGTTGGGGGTTTTTTTTTGGGGGGGGGTTGTTGGGTTTTTCTTTTTTTTTTTGCTTAACACCATTGTTGTCCAATTAAGAATACACTTCTCCGTGGATTTTTTTACTGAAGAATTTTAATTAAAGGCGCAAATAATGGGAGTTTTCAGTTTCCATGGACTGTCAAGCTATGGAATTAACCAAACTTTAGCTGCCATTTTCTCGCTAGTTCTACCTTTGAAACCAGGCGACCCAACCTTCTTCTATCTCAAATATCTTGACTTCTATTCAAGATAAATGGGAAACATTTTTCACCAATAGCAAGACAACTGAACAAGCTTTCAGATGATACCAATAACTCCACATGCCAAAAAATTAACGAGCGCCTGATTCCAGCACGTCGTGATACAAATTATTATATGAGTAACCTATTATCGGGACCAACAACTGGATTTTTTTTTGGGGGGGGGGGGGGGGGTAAGTGTTTTACGGCGCTCGCAACTGCATAAGGTCATATGAGCACGCGGGACACATCTAATATTTTCAGTTGGTAGGAAATTTTGAATTTTTCCTGGGGGCGGCCGAAACCTACTCTTATCGATTTTAGACCACCAAGGGATCTCTAACGTGCGAAACTTGCACACGGGCCCTCCGAGATTTTTCACCCTTGTCCGAGAAGGCTAGGGGTAGATCTTTCCTACCAGAAGATCAGGGGTGTGGCAGAAAGACAGCAGTAAGGAGCAGCCAAGGAGTAGCAGTAGAAAGGCTGCAGAAAAAGTCAGGAGCCCAGAGGAGGGGGCAAAGGAGGTGAGGGGGTGGGTGCAGAAAGTGGAAATGAAAGCAGACAACAGAGTGGAGTAGGATGGTATTTCTGAGACGGCCCTCGTATGAAATGTCTAAAAATAACATCCACTAGGAATTTCCTACTATGATTTTTATTTAAATAATCTGAATAACGGAGAGTAAAACTAAGCGAAAACTTCAGCACACGAACCAATAGACGTATCTCCAAAATATCTTCATGTCATTGTCTTCGCATTGATGAATTTTAACTTACTTCACTAGAATATTAATTTAGTTTACTTTCTTTCCTTTTTTTGGGGGGGGGGGTGTTAATTCATAAAGAAGAGCGCATCAAACCTGTCAACTTTAAGAACACCTCGCTAGAATTTCCAACCAGGACCGTCCATTAGGTGTCATTAACAAGTAAGAGTTGCGCTCGACTCGTATAATTTCTAAACGAAGACTGAGTTGAATTTTTCGTCTAATTATGCTTGCAAAAATACCCCCCCCCCCCCTAAAAAAGATAGAAAAAGAATGTTCTCAATGGACAAAGGCGAAGAGCGTAGAGGTAGAGGGTATCAGCACAACACGGAATCCTTTGTACTTTTCTAATGACAGAAAGAATCATTCAAAATCCAAGGATAGATTCAGATATTTGCTCATTAATTGATCTACTTTTTACATTAAATTTGCACCAACTGCATTCAATGTTTGCTCTCTGATACCATTGGCAAGAGAGAAATTCGGCCCACATTCTAAGATACAATTAGGCCTATATTGGAACAAAAATTACTCATTTTCTTTAAAATTATGTCGTGAAGGTAGATTTTGGAGGTGCAGATCTCATACTTTCTGGGGTAATTGAATGAGTCATTATAATTGTTTCAATTTAATCGCTACTTGTGTGTCTCGGCAAGACGGTATAATTTTATGTACACGTATATTTTAAACTGTATCTTCAGTCTAGTCTGTGATTGCATAATCAATAGTCTCACGTGTCATGTAATACAATGCAAACAATATAATGACCAAAACTTCTAAACTCCGGGGACACTTTTGGGATCAGATGAAAATAACGTTACGTGATGCTAGTTTTGTTGTTTTGTTTTGTTTTTTTGTTGTTTTTTTTTTTTTGGGGGGGGGGGGTTACAAAAAGATCATCCATAGAACACAAAGAAATCTGTTCTTCTTTAGCCTACTTATAACGATAGAACGTTTCCATACTACGCTTTTGTTGGCTTTAAAAAGGAAGAATTCTAGAACTCAGAAATTAGTGGAGATTTGTCTGAGAAGTCTCTTACTTGTAGGTGTCTGCTGGGAAGTTTTTCTGACAAATTTCTCTGTTTGAAGTGGTGGATGATGGCTCCTGTACAAGTTTAAAGACTGTCTTTTTAGCCCCGACGTACACGTCAATCTTTAACCATATTGTTATATTCACAAGCGTATGGAAAGAGAAAAAGACGACTGTATCTTTTTCAACCAGGAAACATCTTGCACAAATGTAGGACAAATCCTTGCATAACTTTCCACATTATAGATTTATTGCTACCGAACAACGATATATTCATTCATAATTTTTAGAATATTATATTTTTGATAACGAAGAACAATAAATTCATCAATAACTTTCTAGAATATATTGCAAATAACAAAGAAGGATAAGTTCATCCATAACATTCTAGAGTGTTACAATATTAATGATAACGAATAAAAATAAATCCATGCATAACTTTCTAGAATAACATGTTACAGATAACAAATAACGTTAAATCCATACATGGCTTTCTAGAATACACAGTGACAGATACCAGAGAAGGATAAATAACTTCCTAGAACACATTATTCCTGATAACGAAGAAGGATAAATTACACATTTCTAGAATATTATTATAATTACTGATAACGTTCTAGAGTACATTGTGACAGACACCAAAGGAGGATAAGACTTTCCTGAATACATTGTGACAGACACCAAAGAAGGACAACTCCTGACTCCCACACTCCGCAGTCGCTGACCGGAAGGAAGAGCTTTGTAGCACGTGACGTCAGTCGTGACTCACCCACAGACCTCCCACACAGGCCGCGAACCCCGACATGTTGGACACTTAGCCACCCCTTCCTCTGACCGCTCAGCCGTCTGGTTTTCTCAATAGTTTTTTTTTTCATTTTTAGTAGAGGTTTTACGGCGCTCGCAACTGCACAAGGTCATGAGCGACATCTCAATAGCTTTGGATTTGAAAACAGTTCTTTACTTTCAGTTACAGTCGCAATAACTATTATGTTGTTGTTGTTGCTGTTATTTATTTGTGTTTTTTAATATAATCCGAACCAAAAGATCATTAGATACTTCTATCAGAGTACCCAGGATGCCCCACAACGAGATGGTGACCTCCATCAACACAACGGAAGGGGAGATAACAGAACCTCCCACTCATCTCTTTCAGGGACTCATTGACGATGAAACCTTTGAAATTTTTGGGAATGTGTCCATAGTGTTATCCTTTGGAATGTGTCTCGTAGGCTCGATATTTAACTGCATAAACATCGCTGTTTTTGCGACACTTGGCGCCAAAGATTGCGTCTCCGTTTGCCTCCTGTCGCTCGCCATTACTGACTTGCTATCTTTGTTTTTCTCCCTCATTATCGGTGTGTGTCAAATCCTTCTCGCAAGCCAGGCTTACTTCTATCTAGACCCCGAAGCTGTGACGTACCCGTTGGCTTACCTCTCGTCAGTGACCTACGACATGTCAACTTACATCACCGCCTTCATCTCGCTAGAACGTTGCCTCTGCGTCGCTATGCCCTTTCGGTTCAAATATATGTTCACGTTCAAACGAGCAGTGGCGACAGTTGTGATCATCTGCACGCTGACGTTCGGCTGTTACCTGCCTCACTTCGTCACATCCGGCATCCGCCCCCAGTGGGACGTCTCCACAAACACGACCCGTCTACTTCTGTGGCTCTCAGAGGACATGCCAGCCATCACCACTTTCCTCAACCTCTGGAACCATCTCATTCTGGGCAGCACTTCACTGGTCATAGTAACGGTCAGCACGCAGGTCATGGTGTTTAGCCTTCAAAAGTCATCTCGATTTCAGCGCCAGGGAACCACCAAACCGTCAGAAGATCCAAAACGTTGCAAAGCCACAAAGGAAATGTGGGCTGATGGTGAAAAAGGTGAAGACGCACCGAGCTGTAATGAGAGATATGGACAGACAACTTCCTCACAACATGGCTCCCCTCTTGACGACAAAGAAACCAACAAGATGGACGCTGGGAGACGTTCTAATAATAACCTAACGGTCAAAAACCGTCGCGTTGTGAAAATGGTGTCCATACTAGCGACCATCTGTATTTTGTGCAACATGTCGCGACTTATGATAGTCGTTGCCTTACGAATCGAGACGGATATCAATTATGGCCGCCTTTACGAAAAGTTTTTCGTGGTTATAATGATAGTATCGTTAGTGTTTCACGTAATCAACAGCTCGAGCACTATGTTTATCTATCTCAAGCTGAATCCGTCATACAGGAATACGTTCTGCCAGATGTTTGGCATTGATCAGTCAAACTAGATTCTGCCTTCTGTTGTAGAAAACCTTTTTTTGTTTTTGGTAAGTGTTTTACAGCGCTTGCAACTGCGTAAGGTCATATGAGCGCGCGGGACACACTAAACATTTTCAATTCGTAGGAAATCTTGAATTTTGCTCGGGTGGCGGCCGAAGCCTACTCTTATTGATTTTGAACCACCAAGGGATCTTTAACGTGCGTAACTTGCACACGGGACCTCCGAGATATTCCGCCCTTGTCCGAGAAGGCTAGGTGTAGATCTTTCCTACCAAAAGATCAAGGATGTGACTGAAAGACAGCCGTAAAAAAGGAGCCAAGGAGTAGCAGTAGAAAGGCTGCAGAAAGAGTCAGGAGCCCAGTTGGGGGGGGAGAGTGGAGACGAAAGCAGACGACAGAATATTGCAAGAGAGAAGGAAGGAAGGTGAAAGGAGACAATTTTAGAGAATCAAAATTTTCCGTCGCTGCCCGGATTCGAACCCAGGACCTTTGAATGGGAGTCGAACACTTTAACCTCATGGCCACGAGAGCCCCCTTAGTAGAAAACTTAAGTAAAAGAACGACTTGATACTACAGCCAAAATGACATTGAAAATATTTAGCTTTGATTATTCTGTAGAAAACATTCGTTGACAACGCCAACAGTACTCACGCTTAATTATATTATAAGGAGCAAAAACTTTACCTTCGATTTTCGGGATAGCCCCCTTGTGCAAAAGCGACTATTTATCCCTTAGATAAATGATTCTTTAATGTTATTATGGCATGTTAACAGGATTATTTCGTGCTATTTCTCATATTGGTGTGCATTAAAAAGATTGCCAATGAACATAACGATCTTTAATTTTTGTTCGGGTTTTAGTCATAGATCCACCAGGTCTTGTTAGTTCTTTTTTTTCTTTTTGCTTTGTTTGTTTGTTTGTTTGTTTGTTTGTTTGGAAGAGAAAAAGACACCGCTTCCATTTCAATTCAGCATCTGTGTGGTGGGCTGGAGAAACGAGGCAGAGGACGCACAACAGTGAGCCAAGCTACAGTCTGAATACCATGGATTAAATATCGGGTTATTATCGAATTGGAACGCTTACTAGTTTTGTATCTTTCATTACTTTTTCTGCAGGAAAATTACACTGACAATGTCTACTAATTCAGTTAACGGCTCTGAGGCACCAATTTCGCCATCATGACCTGAGTAGAGACAGAAGAGTATCAGGATGAAATCTAGCGCTCGTCAAAATAATGAAACTGAAGAAAAAGACATGCATTTTTCCATCCTTGGTCAATTTTTTATCAATTTTTTTAGCTTATCAAACTATCAAATGTAAAGTTTCTGTGTGGATTTTTCTGAAAAACGTTCATAAAAGTGAGAAAAAATAAATGTAAACTTGCAGTTTCCAAATTATAATCTCAATGGTTTGGAAGTCACCAATCACTGGCGGCTATTTCCTCGCCAACCTTACCCCTGACACCAGGTGACCCCCACCTCATTTCATCGCAAATATCTTGACTTCTTTTCAAGATAAAAAGATATTGTTTCACCAAAAGCAAAATACTTGAATAGCCTTTAAGTTGATTGACATTTCACACAATAAACACACACAACGATACCCACAAAAAAAACACACACTGGGGTAACAGAAAAATCAACAATAGTAAACAATTGTATTCTTTAAAAACACAACAACAACAACAACAACAACAAAAACAACAACAACAAAAACAACAACAACAACAACAACAACAGTAGCAGCAGCAACAACAATAACAGCTACAGCAATAACAACAACAGCAATAACAACAACAACAACAACAACAACAATACAAAGAAGCACTCCAGGAACTGGTATAACAGTGTTTATTGGCTGACTCTGCACACACAAAAATGTAGCAACGGCACTATGGTTTTGGACAAGATACACACAGACTGTATTGAAACACCCACTTTCGAGCAAGGCACGCTGACGTGTAGATCTAGAGCCAAAAAGCATTTGTAGCAAATCAACCTTTGTCCAGAGCAAAGACAACAACCAATCAAGAAAGCAAAACAGGGAATTGTCAAGGGGAACTACTGCCACGGCCCCCAAACTCCCCCGTGCAAAGCTGGGTTACTGTTCTTGTCTAAGGCCGGGAACAGAATAGGGACAGCTGTCTGGTCAAACCGTTGTAGATATCCCAGGAGGGTCCGGACCGTGCCCGGCATCTGGTCAGACAAGTCGTGGTGCTCGGTCGGGTCAGCTGTGATGTTGAACAACCACACGTTCTTGTCAGGGGATGTGTTAGGCTCTGCAGAAACAACAATACACAAGGGAAACTTACAACATGTGGGCGTGCTATGACGTAGGGCAATTTAAAGGTTTATTTCAGGGGCGGCTCATGGGGCTATGACGTAAGGCAATTTAAAGGTTTATTTCAGGGGTGGCTCGTGGGGCTATGACGTAGGCAATTTAAAGGTTTATTTCAGGGGCGGCTCGTGGGGCTATGACGTAGAGCAAAGGTCTATTTGGGGGTAGGCCCTATCTTTTTTTTATATGAAGTGGAAATTGTATTTGTGTATGACGTCATGCTGCACTCATGTGGGCCCCGTGGAGAGCGGAGACCCCACTATGTGCAGGGTGGGTCAGGTAAGATCCAAATGGAGACCTCTACTAGACGTACCCGGGCGAAGCTAGAACATACGTGAACCATCATTTCATACCGTTGAATTTGCATCAACCATTTCTTACGGTGGAATTTACACCAACCATTTCGTACCGTGGAATTTGAATCAATCATTTCCCACCATGAATTTATACCAATCATTTCACACCGTGGAATTTGCACCAACCATTTCACACCGTGGAATTTGCACCAACCATTTCACACCGTGGAATTTGCACCAGCTATTTCATACCGAGGAATTTGCACTGACTAAATGTAGTGGATCTATTTATTATTTCCACCCAACCAATTGTGGGTCGCGCTTAGACATTACATTTGTAGGGGAAGTTACGATCCCAAAGACAAAGAGACGAAATTTTGATAAAACAGACAAGGGAAAACTAAATCACAACTTCGGAAAATTACATTCGCATTCAAAGACATTAGCAGAAAAAGTGACAGTGAATGAGCATCAAGAATTCACCAAGAAGAGACACACTCGAACTCACACGGCTGAGCAGTTGGGGGGAGGAGGAGGAGGGTGGGATTGGGGGGAAGGAGAGGGAGGAAGGTGGGGGGAAGAGGGGGAGGGAGTAGAAGGGTTGTTGCAGGGAATCCAAGGTTCCTACCAGAAGGGACCGCTTGCGTTTGTCCAGGGGGCGGTACCCAGCTTCCGTTGCCCGGGGCTCCAGTGATGAGCTTCATGTGGCCCACCCTTATGGCCGCCCTCACGCTGGTGTCGAAAGTGTCGTTGTACAGAGGGACGCCGTGGTTACTAGACATGGGGTCGATGTTGTGAAGTAAGACTGTGCGTTTGCTGGGAGTCCCATTACTGTGGAAGGAATATAATATGATGGCTTGTTTTACCAGCCAAATGATGTATAATTTGTCCAATCCTTTCACCCTATCGTTCCTTCATTTCGATGTAAAAAAAAAGGGGGGGGGGGGCAGGAAAACCCCATTAATTTAAAAACACGATCAAAACAGACCCTTGTTCTAATCACAAAGTCTGCAAAGGCAAACAGATAAACAAACAAACAAACAAACAAACAAACAAATAAAGAAACAAACAAAAAAGCGATAATCAAAAGCTATTGAAAGTGTGGTTGACTGTTTGTACTTCATACCTGATGGTGTCCCACTGGTCAACTCCGTCCAAAGGCTTCGTTCCGTTGAGGGAGCCCTGTGCCAGGCCCACCAGCGTGGGGAACCAATCAGTGACGTGGATTAGCTCTCGGTTAACTGTTCCTTTCGCCGGAACCCTCCCGCCGGTGACAAAAGCCACGCCGTGGATACCTCCCTCCCACAGTGTACTTTTCCCGCCGCGGAGAGGGAAGTTGTTGGCCCCACCTCTACGAGCACCGCCATTGTCTTTGT
>NW_004798219.1:213411-214831 GCF_000002075.1 Aplysia californica | reverse complement strand
AACATAGATTATTCTATTCAACATAGATTGATATTTTTTTGTACCTAAAGTAAAGTAATTGAACAGGCTCTAAGATGATACCAATAACCTCAAATGCCCCAAAATCGACGAGCGCCTGATTCCACCACGTCATGCCACATTTAGTTTCAGAGGAGCAGCCACTCGGATATCACGAAAAGTTAGAACAAATAGGACAAAGTAGTGGTACACATTTTGAAAACGAAACAATCATTGGTACTCCTTGATGTGGATACTTGGCCACTTTTCTTTACATTGAATACCTTCCTGGCAGCCCGGGGGGGGGGGGGGAGAGAGTTTTGGACGAGAGAGTTTGCACGAGACACGCCGATCACGTGAAAGGGAGACTTTATGTGAGCTTCAAGCCTTACGGGGAGCACAGAACAAAACCGAAAGGACGGAGCCAAATGGGAAATTCGTGTAAAGTGCCTTTCGCACGGACACAACGTCGGATCAGATGTAGGAATAGTTTTAATTTACCTTGTAGCGAAACACTGCCAGGTTCTATACTCGAGAATCCAGACAATGCCCTTTCAGAGCACCAGGTATTTTACTTTTTCGAATATATTATTCATTATATGATTTGAAACCAAATAAATGTTTCCTCAAAATAATATCAATAACTCGCGCGTCCAAAAAGGAAAAGAAATTAGAATTAACTCCACGGGGCAAAAACAGTAAAACAGTTGATTTCAGGAGTGTTATTCTAGAGTTGAAATTATATCACACAGAGTCTTTTCCAGATTTTAAAAAACTGTTGTGTAATTCGGAAGAGTTACCATTAACGAACCTGCGTAAGATCGACGTTTTGAGTCCTGGATGTGAGTGTATTGTCTTTCGTATTCCTCGGGAACCTGTAGTGGTTCGTGGACAGACTGGTAGGCCAGGTACAGGAACAGGGGCTAGGGGGTGAAAGGAAAGGTTGTTGTCATACCTGTACTGACGACAAGGAAAGATTGTTGTCAAAGATGTACTAACGTCAAAGATGTACTAACGTCAAAGATGTACTAACGACAAGGAAAGGCTGTTGTCAAAGATGTACTCTCGCTTCTCTCTCTTGCATTTTTTAACTCCCAGTGGAGCATAAGCCATCAACAACATTTCTCCAGCGAAGCCTGTCATGTGCATCCTCTTCTAGCTGTATCCTTCATGTCCCCGCATTTTTCATTTTAGCTGGTACCGTTCGCCTCCCATGTCATCTTTGGTCTTCTATCCTTTCTTACGTTTTCCAAAGATGTACTAACGACAAGGAAAGGTTGTTGTCAAAGATGTACTGACGACAAGGAATGCGCAAAAATTAAGTTAATCACACATAAAGCGGTGACTGGAACCACACACACACACACGCACGCACACACACACACACACACACACACACACACACACACACACACACACACAC
>NW_004798219.1:211769-212316 GCF_000002075.1 Aplysia californica | reverse complement strand
GCACTGCACTGCACTGCACTGCACTGCACTGCACTGCACTGTACTGCACTGCACTGCACTGCACTGCACTGCGCTGCGCTGTGCTGTGCTGTGCTGTGCTGTGTTGTATTGTATTGTATTGTATTGTATTGTATTGTATTGTATTGTATTGTATTGTATAACCCTTTACCGAAGTAGGAGTCGAATCCTCTGTTCCAGGGCAAGTACTCGTCCTTGTAAAATCCCAGGTGCCATTTTCCCACCATGTGTGTGGCGTAACCGGCTTCCTTCATCTTGTCCGCCATTGTTGGACTGTCCAGGGGTAGGCCGTTGGGTTGTTCTGAACGGAAGATGCGATGTTGGAGACCTGTGTGGATCTTTTCAGAGCGCAGAAGACAAAAGTCGGTTACGATAATTCTAATCAGTAGCCGTAGAAGCACCAACATTTCCACGACCAGAATAACAGTTGTTACGACATCATCCTTGCCTTTATCACCCTGCACCAGGGTATAGGCCACGGACAAACACTTTTTCACCCTGCACCAGGGTATAGGCCACGGACAAACAC
>NW_004798219.1:210720-211655 GCF_000002075.1 Aplysia californica | reverse complement strand
TTTCTCACCCTGCACCAGGGTATAGGCCACGGACAAACACTTTCCCCCCTTTCCCTATCCTGGGCTAGACTCTCTATGTTTTTCCATGTCTTCCTACTTTTCTGTACATCAATTTCTGTTATTCTTCTCCAGGTTCCGCGCAGTCTTCCACTTGATCTTTTACCCTTTGGATTCCAGTCCAACACTTTCTCTGATATGCAGCTTCCTGACTTCCTGAGCGTATGAACATTCATTTGTTTACGTGCCGTAACTTATAATCAAAGCCTTTTAATTTTTTTTAAAATCTAGAACAGATGCTACACTCAAATCAAGACAATAGTTTAGATTATTTAGGAGTCAGAATTCCGACCCCGTCTATCAGGGAAAAGCAGGGGTGAGAAGGATACAACGGCACAACAGAGCAGCAACGATGCCGAGATACTCGAGAAAATGTGAGGCCACGTGGTGAAATCAGGCTCTTGTCAAAATAATCAGAGGGACGAACTTGCATTTTTCCGCAGGTTTATGAATTTTTATCAAATTTTTGTTTTTTGGTTCAACACCTTTCAGGCCCATTAAAGAACTCATTCTGTGTCGATTTTTATGAAAAACGTCGATGAAAGACACAAAAAATGTAAATTTTTGAGTTACCACGGACTCTTAAGCTAAGGAAATAATTAATCTTTGGCGGCCATTTTCTCACTTCTTTTACCTCTGAAAACAGGTGACCCCACCTCCTTCTTTCGCAAATATCTCGACTTGTATTCAAGATAAATGGATATTTGTTCCATCCAAATAAAGACAAGTGAACAAGCTTTAAGATGATACCAATAACTCTACATGCCCAAAAATTGACGAGAGCATGATTCCACCACGCTGCCTCACAAATGGTTTCCCCATTCGGGAATCGACCCCGGGTTTCCAGTTCCAGCCTGCCATGACAGAACACCTAACCG
>NW_004798219.1:202677-209691 GCF_000002075.1 Aplysia californica | reverse complement strand
ACTACTACTACTACTACTACTACTACTACTACTACTACTACTACTACTACTACAACAACAACAACATAACATTCAGAGGAATAGAGACATGGTTCAATGGTCGAAATAACAACAGAGTGTCTGGGGAGTATGTTGTTCTATTTTCCTTTTCAGTTCGGGGCTCCAAACATTTCGAACAGATAGGCTACCATACACACACACACACACCACCAACAACAACAACAACAACAAAAGAAAATTCAATTGAAATAGGAGAACTGACCTGGTACCGTCCAGACATGAGCTGACTACGAGTGGGTGAACAGAGGGGCTGGACATAATAGTTCTCTAGTTTTACTCCATCAGACGCCAGCTGGGGAAGGAGAGTTGAAAGAGAACGTTCAATACACAAGATGGCCTTGTAACGTAGGCTCTTTGGTAGCTTTGGCTAGGTCGGTTAAGGGGGAGGGGGTGTTGTTTTATGGGATTTTTTGTTTCTGTTGCCGGTTCTGGGGTTTGTTTGCTGTTGTTTTGTTTTTGTGTTTGTTTGTTTTTTGTTTTGTTTTTTGGGGGGGTTCTTTTTTTGTGGGGGGGGGTTTGGGGGGAAGGCGTGTTGGGGTGTTGTAAATACGTATCAGCGAGTTAGGATCTGCGCAATTGGGAAAACCTCCCCAGAGATTTAACGGAGAGTTACAATTGTTGCATCAACACTGAAAAACATACCATTCATCTGGAAAAGACAATGCAAAGATACAAAAATTATCTATTCGAAAAAGTACCATTTCCCTCACCACGATATAGGCATGTGAGGGATGGGCCATCTATGAATAAGATAAAAATGGATTCTAGATTCATTACTCTCCAGGTATTGCAAAATACGAAATCATTGTGTTCCGGTGGGAAAAAGGGGGAGGTAGGGGGGGGACCAAAGTCTTAGTTCTCATTATCAGCAGTAGTTTCGATAGTCATACCTTATCAAGAGTTGGAGTAGAAATCTGGGAGCCGTGGTAACCAATGTCGTTGAAGCCGTAGTCGTCGGCAAAGACAAAGATGATGTTTGGACGTTTTTGGTTGCTGTTGTTGTTGTTGTTGTTGTTGTTTTTGCTGTTGCTGTTGTTGTTGTTGTTGTTCATGCTGGCGCTGTTGTTAATGTTTCCGCTCACAGCTGACAGCCACATAGCAAACAAAAGTGGTAGCCACATCTTCATCATCATCTGACGTGAAGAGTGAGCCGCTGTCTAATGAAACTCAGTCTCTCTATCTCTCTTTGTCTCTCTCTCTGTCTCTCTCTTTTCACTCCCAGAACTGGAACCTGGCCTCCCTGCAGATCTTACTTCACACATGATGTTACTCAGGTGATATTTATGTGAAAGATTATCTCTGTAGTGTTGAGGACACGCCTTTGAGGAGAACTAAGATTAGCAGCAGAAATGAAAAGACTGATAGGAAGATCACGACTCTTTGAAAAAAAAAATGAGTTTCAGGGTTTAAAAGGAGACTTTGGATTAAACTTTAAGCAACGCTCTGGATGGACTGATGTAAGATAAAAATAAAAAAGAATGTAAAAAAGAAGACCATCGGTTGGTTGGACTGTTCAGAGGCGAGCTGATCTATGCCTATCCCTCTCTCTCTCTCTCTCTCTCTCTCTCTCTCTCTCTCTCTCTCTCTCTCTCTCTCTTTACATCGTTGCTTTTAAGCACAAGGGGGCTATCCCGAAAATGCTGTTTTGAGAAAATCGAATGTAAAGTTTTTTGGACCCATGAAATCTATCTTTAAAAGACAAGGAGGGTTTTCTCTATAGCTTTATTAAACTATAACCAAACAAATATACACACCAATGCAACCAAACTTCTTCTATAGGTAGGGGGAATGCCCTCTTTTGGTGTAGGTCAAGATTTCTGGAAACTCCGATATCTGTCCTCAAAAGCGACCACATGTAGGCCAACTTTCACACCAAAAAAAAAGGGTGGGGCGTGCGTACAGAGATGAGCGCGGCACAGATCCTGACCTCGCGGAACAGGGGAACGACCTTGACCGTGGCGCAAACTTTTCTGCAAGTGTTTTTTTGTTTGTTTGTTTGCTTGCTTTTGGTAAGTGTTCTACGGTGCTCGCAACTGCATAAGGTCATATGAGTGCGCTGGACACATTAAACATTTTCAGTTGGTAGGAAATTTTAAATTTTGTCCGGGTGGCGGCCGAAGCCTACTCTTATCGATTTTAGACCACCAAGAGATCTTTAACGTGCACAACTTGCACACGGGACCTCCGAGATTTTTCGCCCTTGTCCGAGGTGTAGATCTTTCCTACCATAAGATCAGGGGTGTGGCTGAAAGACAGAAGTAAGAAGGAGCCAAGGAGTTGCAGTAGAAAGGCTTCAGAAAGAGTCAGGTGCCCAGAGGAGGGGGGCAAAGGAGGTGAGGGGGGTGGGGGAAGAAAGTGGAGACAAAAACAGACAACAGAACATTGCTATAGAGCAATATTAAGGAGGAGAAAGGAGGTAATTTTAGAGAAGAATATTTTTTGGCCGCTACCCGGATCCGAACCCGGGACCTTTGAATGAGAGTTGAACATCTTAACCTCTAGGCCACGAGAGACCCGACCGCAAGTGCAAGGACTGCTAGGGAATGGAACATTGGCTGTGCCGGAATCAGCACCGAAAGAATGGTACAGCCCTCAACCCTAGAGCTTTAAATGCCACAAAACAGCGTGACTTTAGTAAGGCTTTGTTGGATGACTAAAATGAGCGTCCCAGCGAGTAGGCCACAAAAGTGAAGCGTTCTTCAACCTAGTAACGAGCTTTAATGATCTCATCATCATTGCCTTTCTCACCCTCAGTCAGAATATAGGCCACGAACAAACACTTTCCACCTTTCCCCATCCTGAGCTAGTAGCTTGAGTAGATTATATAAGGATAAACTGCGTCAATATTTCGCTACTCTTCAATTACTAATTAGTTCTATCTGCTCAGAACATAGTTTTGAAACAAAATTGGACGCAAAACGTTTCAAGTTTCACAACATGTCAAGCTGTTCCGAATGTCATTATTTGAATATCTTGTTAACGACTCAGAATAATCTTACTAACCATAAACAAAAGACCACACAAATGCAGAACTTTCTGGGAGATGTTAACTTTTATTGCACATTTATTAGTCTTCGCACATCTTTGAATTTGTCAATTGAACTATTATATTCAAATATTATTTTTTTAATATATAAAAGTCAAGAATAAGAACTAAATGCACACGTACGTCATACATCATAATCGTAAAGGTGTGATGTCAGCTGATGCCTCAATAGCAACGAGGAAATTAAAGAAAAACAAAAACAATATCAGTAGCAATTGCTAAAATAGCAACCGAGAAGGATTCTAACGAGAGTGAGTCAAAAGGTAATGAAAGCTTCAAGAAAAAAGAACACACTTGCAACTATCATACCGCAGATTAAAGGGGGACATCTGAGGATCAGATTTTTATTTCTCAACATAGTCTCAAGTTTTGTTGAATAGCCACTGTCCACCTTTTACTAAATTCTGCAGCATTGGCAATTAAAAATGTCATTAGGAAAAAATTACGACAGGAACATAAAAAATGTTTTGCCTAAGATGAGTTTGTTGCCAAATAGATCTACATTTTTATTTACCAAAAGACTTTTAATTTTAATTTAAACAAATAGCACATAATTCCAAAGACAAATTCAAGAAACAAATCAGAGTCACCAACACAACAACGCAAAGAAAAGACCAAAAGGTGTCTACTCCCACGGTCCCCAAAACGAGAAGTTCAGGCTCTGGTTTCTGAATAGTAAATCAAGGAAACTGTGCGGAGGCAATGGCACGACACGTTGTTTTGGAACGACAGATATCGAGACATTCTGGCATTCCTAACTTTGGAGCAAGACTCAAGAAAGATGTCTCCGACTACCTATCGCCAGAGAATCTTGACAGTACAAAGGGACATAACTCGGCAGACGTATACAAAATAGAGAATCGTCTCTAAAAAGAAAATGCCGCTAGAAACAAACAAGGAGAAAACTTAAAGCTAAAAAAGAAACTGCCACTCAAAAACAAAGAAAGCTTAAAGCTATCTACTCCCAGGGTCCCCAGACTCCTCCGTGCAGGGCTGGGTTACTTCTCTTGTCAAAGGGCGGGAACCGTACAGGGACGGCTGTCTGGTTAAACCGCTGTAGATATCCCAGGAGGGTCCGAACCATGTCCGGCATGTGGTCAGACAAGTCGTGGTGCTCGGTCGGGTCAGCTGTGATGTTGAACAACCACACGTTCTGATGAGGTCTCCGGTGGTCTGTGGAAAATAACAAAACAAAACAGGTATTTACAAAATTGTCGAAGACTACCCCTTTCCGACATTTTCTGCCTTATATACCCAATACCCCGAACAAATGACATCATTTTCCCCTTACACTCCCGAGCACAACACTTCTTAACCCCCCACCTTTCCCCCTCCCCCACCCACCCAAACCCAACGCAACCCCAAACAACCCGCCCCCATCATCTTTCCATTCCCTCGTCCTCCCCCTGCCTTTCCCACCCTCCCCTTCCCACCACCCATCCCTCATTGGATGTGGTACTGCCACTGCTTTGTCTCCAAAGGGCAGTAAAAAGTATAGTTAAGTTTCTACGTAGAAAATAGAATCTTAAGATGTTTTAAAAATAATATAATAACATTAAAACTAGATGAATGTGTACATTTTCGTGGGTTTTAGTCATTTGCATGCGCCATATCTAATTATAATGGCTTAATTCCAATTGACTGCTTTCTACGATGTGACCACAGGAACTTGTTGATTAATTTATCTTTTTATCCCTTGCCCAATTATATGAGATTGACGCCATTTGATTAGTAGATTAAAATGCGTATGATAGTGTCCAATAGTTTATTACGTGCATATTTAGTATAACAAGTAACTGTAACAGCAGAGAGAGATTTCAGGATTATAGATGTAAGTAATTGATCTGACAGCGGTAATGACTCAAAATATAATGGTGGTAATGAGTGATGATGTGGGGTTGCGTTTAAGTAATGTTAGCGTCAGTCCTATCTTCCTCTGCTCCAATGAGTCACGAGGGACGTGGGCACCCTCTATCCCGTTCCTTACTGGAACCATCTTTACGGCCACCGTGAAGTTCCGAATTAATGGTGGGCACACACTCTGTCAAGGTGACATTGTTAGTGTTAGCCTACTCTATCAGGCCAAGACGGGGAACTTGTTGATATTATTCTGTTACATTTCCTTAGGAAACATCAGGTTTGTGCTTAGTATTCTGTGTCTCCAACAGGTAAGTCTGCTTCTTTTTTTTTTTTTTTCCTTTTGATGTTGAAGTTTTGCCCTTTTTCGCAGCGACGCTCCAACCCATTGTGCACACGTTTTCAACATGGCGAGCATGCTCGATTCAAATGGATTGCCACTCTGTTTCATTGTGAACAGGGACGTTCGTTCTTGGGACACGGACCAAGTAAGAGACATAGAAATTTGTAGAGCTATGGAGAAGGTGTGCGGGGAGGGACAAGTAATTGGGGCGCACAAGGAACTGGTTGATAGTATACGCCTCTCACCTGGCTCATACTTGTGGGATGATCCAGGGGGCGGTACCCAGCTCCCGTTGTAAGGTTCCCCGGTGATGAGCTTCATGTGGCCCACCCGTACAGCCGCCCTCACCGTTGTGTCGAAAGTGTCGTTGTACAGAGGGACGCCGTGTTTGGGCTGTAGCGGGTCAATGTTGTGGAGCAAGACGGTGCGTTTGCTGGGAGTGCCGCGGCTGTGGAGGGGGGGGTCATAAAATGGTAGTTAACACTGGCCGGAGAGGAAAAGGAGAGTGGTTTGGGGGGGAGGGGGAGGGGGAGGGGGGTTTTTATTCCCTGAACGCCCCCATCGGCGTAGGGAGAGAGTGGTGAGAACTAGGACAAATTTTTGTCAGGCGTCGTGGGGAAATCAGGCACTCGTTAATTTTTGAGCGTATGGAGATATGGAGTTATTGGTATCACCTTAAAGCCTGTTCGTTTACCTTCCTTAACGTAAAAAAATGTTCATTTATGTTGAATAGGAGTCGAAATATTTGTGATTGAAGGAGGTTTGCGTGTTTTCAGAGTAAAAATGTGCGAGAAAATGACCGCCAAAGTTTGGTAACTTCTATAGACTGACAGTTCTTGAAAACTGAAAATTTACATTTTTTTGTGCCTTCAATCAATGCATTTCAGTAAAATCCACACAAAAATGTGCTTTTAAATGGACATAAAAGTTGCTGAGCCAAAAGAATAAAATCATTTAAAAATTTCTCATCAGCAAAAAAACCTCACGTTCTTTGATTTCCTTATTTTGACGAGTGCCTGATTTCACCACGATGTCTCACTTTTGGCGTGTCACAAGTTTAACTCTTTATTCTCATTCAATGTGAAACATTCCGACCTGATATGAGTTACACATGAAACACCACCAAAGGGACAATAAAATGTACAAAACGTATGCATTTATTATCTTTGATAAACAGAATTATACGTGTTATACGTGTTTTCAAACATGGTCTGTGCAGGTGGGGAACTGGGACAGTGGCACGTAAATTGGGACGGTGATTGGGGTGAGGTGGGACAGTGGCAGATACATTGGGACGGTGATTGGGGTGAGGTGGGACCGTGGCAGATACATTGGGACGGTGATTGGGGTGAGGTCCGCTGATGCTTCATTGACAGTCTTACCATTCTGGACAGCCCCCACCGACTTTCTCCATAATTTCATTTGTGATGTATTTCTCAAAAAATCATTTTGACAGACTGCTATGCAAAGCGTACGGATCGGATTAACGAGTAAGTTTCCTCTTTGGAAAGTGGTGGCACAGAGTTCCCCACGTCGTATGGATACGATAGTAAAACACGACGCACGGATAGGGTTAAGTGGTGGCACAGAGTTGCCCACGTCGTATGGATACGATAGTAAAACACGACGCACGGATAGGGTTAAGTGGTGGCACAGAGTTGCCCACGTCGTATGGATACGATAGTAAAACACGACGCACGGATAGGGT
>NW_004798219.1:200087-201873 GCF_000002075.1 Aplysia californica | reverse complement strand
GATGATGATGATGATGATGATGATGATGATGATGATGATGATGATGATGATGACCTGAGGGAAAGGTACCAGGCAGCCAGGAGCGTGGACAAACGAACAACAACAGACAGTCGACACAACGATAAGCTGTACATTCATTACAGCACGGTTAAACCTTTGTCCAGTATTATGTTTCCGGCCTCGTCCCAGTTTTCCAGGGGCCCACTTCTCTCCACTACCCCCCTCCCCTCCCCGCCCCACAACTCAATAATCATTCCTGTGTTTACAGACAGAGTGCTGTGAACTTTACTTCGGTGCATAATGCAATCGAGTCACAGCCAAGAGAACCAACTTTCAATATAAAATAAGATCTGCCCCAACAATTTCCATTTTCAAAAATCAGCTGAAGCATTTTTTATTCACAAAAGCATACCTGTCATAATGATGTACTGTGATATATATGCATGTGTATGCCAGACTGTGAGACTGAAGAAATAGCGAGTGAGAATGAGAGAGAGAAAAAGAGAGAGATAGAGAGAGAAAAGAGAGAGAAAAGAGAGAGAGAGAGAGGGAGAGGGAGAGAGAGAGAGGGAGAGAGAGACAGACAGACAGACAGAGAGAGAGAGAGAGAGATAGAGTGGAAATGTTTTTCTATCTGTATAGAATTAATGTTTTAATGAATGTTTCTAGTTACTCACGTTTCAACTGTATTTTGACTGTTCGTGAATTTATATTGCATTGTATATTTTTAGTGAACACATTTTCAACCTCACTGCGAGACTGTTTTTCTGGTATAAAATTTTACACATATGCATTTATATTATATGTATAATACTTTGTTTTACGTACACATTTGTGTCGATTAATTTTTAAGATGTGATGTCTTTTTCATTGTAATGCGCATTGAGCATCTTTTAGGAAATGGAAATGCGCAGTATAAATGCTATTTATTATTATTAATGTAAACAAATCTAATTTCCTTATCCAAAACTGAATCTTCCATTTTTTTTTAACAGATCTCACAAGCAAGGACCTCGGAGGTTTTTTTTCACTTCATTTTTGTTAGCCTACTGGGATTTCAAGATAAGGTTTTTCTGTCCTTAAAGATAAATAAATCTGTATGTCAGTGGTTATTCATATTATATTCATGACCTTCGTTTTAATGGCATGTACAAAATCAGAGTGGTGTCGGTAGCCTAGTGGTTAGGCTACCGGACTCGTAATGGTGAGATTGCGATTTCGGGGGTTCGAGCTTCAGCTCGGTCCGACGTTGTGCTCTTGGGAAAGGCACAATGTGCGAATTTCCCGCTGGGCTCGGTCCTTTCGGAGATGGACGTTAAACAGTTTGACAGTTTGCCCTATACCTGATGGTATCCCACTGGTCAACTCCGTCCAAAGGCTTCGTTCCGTTGAGGGAGCTCTGTGCCAGTCCCACCAGCGTGGGGAACCAATCAGAGACGTGGATCAGCTCTCTGTTGACTGTTCCTTTCAGTGGCACCCTCCCGCCGGAGACAAAAGCCACGCCGTGGATACCTCCCTCCCAGAGAGAACCTTTCCAGCCACGGAGAGGGAAGTTGTTGCCTCCGACGTTCACGTGAGCTCCGTTGTCTTCATAGGAGGGTGGAGGGTGGAGGGAGGAGGGAGGGGGAGGGCATGTGGAGGTACGGGGGAGAGGGAGTGAGGAGGTAAGGGGAAGGGGGAGGGAGATGAGGGATGAGGGAGGGGGAAGAGGGTAGGGGGTAGGCAAGTGTTTTATTCAGGGATTGAAACTAACTGTCCACATTGCGTAAAAAACACAAAATACACG
>NW_004798219.1:198231-199321 GCF_000002075.1 Aplysia californica | reverse complement strand
TCTCTCTCTCTCTCTCTCTCTCTCTCTCTCTCTCTCTCTCTCTCTCTTTTTTTTTTCTCTCTCTCTCTCTCTCTCTGGTGGGCCTGATTACATATGTTTTACAACTTCCCATCAAGTGTTGTCTTTTATACTCACCAGTAGAGAAAACAAGCACGGTGTTGTCCCACAGACCTTTGTCCTTGAGCGCCTGGGTGAGATTGCCCACACCTTCGTCCATGACGGACACCATACCTGGGGGGGTGGGGTTGAGAAAAGGTGTTGTAACTGTCGGTGTCAATGTAAAAGGAACAATGATGAACAAACAATAGTGACATACAGTATGTACCAGACCCTATAGAGCGCCTTTTCCAACCATGCAAGGGTCTCCAGAAAGAAAATAGCAAGGGGTTTTGCTTCATAACGATTGTACTCACCCCAGAAATGTTGGACTACGTGAATAATTATGAATCTGTCGCCTGTTTTGGGTAGACAGAAACATCGAACAGAGTGGAGATTTTATATATTAATAATAATCCCCAGCAGACCCTCTGAGAACACTCAGAAACATTCTCGGCTTCCGCGGAAGCATACAGTGCAAGCTGCGGATTTCACGCGCTCAAACACTATCAGACTGACAAGATCGTTCACTGTCTATAGCCGGGTACCCATTTCCACCTGAATGAAGTGATGAAAATTTGTGCAAAGTGCCTTTCCTAAGGACTCAACGTCGGGCCCCTGACGGGATTCGAACCCGAGAGCCTAACCACTAGGCCACAGTCGCCACAAAAACACGAAGCCCAAACTAAGAGAAATTGAAAGACGGCGAACCGTTTTGGTTCATTCAGCTACATCAACAACTGTTTTGGTTAGGCATAGTCTATTGTTCATTGGTGATCATGAACGTCTCTTTACATTTAATTTATGAGGTTCACGCCTATGGGTGAATTTGACTGCGACAATGTTTCAAAATTAGGAAGGGAAGCAGTTATTATTTGATTATATAGACGCTTCGCCTCTGCACTGAGTCGACTTCCCACTGTTGGACAATCCTGTTCAGTTGAACCTGCCATGACGGCCACCTCTATAAGATGGCCACCTTTACGAACTGCCA
>NW_004798219.1:197139-198131 GCF_000002075.1 Aplysia californica | reverse complement strand
CGGCCACTTTCCATTTCCTCCCTTGCGTTTTTTTTGAGTTTTTTAAAGTATAACTTAACTGTGTAAAAACGGTCACCTGTCCAACGCGGCCGCGGCCACCTTATTTTATCAACCCACCGTCAAATGTACCTGCCTCAGACAGCCAGGCGTGGTAACTCATTGCCCAACGCTTTGTCACAAATTTTTAATCGTCCCCTCATGCTGTGGACACAGAATATTTACCCAATTTGACCAACGGAAAGGCCTAACTTTACTAACAATACATTTTCAACTGCGGATGAAAGAAGCGTGATCCGTCACAGCCTATAAGCCCCGCCCACAACCCATGCACAAATCGTGTGTAAGGTGACTGGTCACTGCTTTGTTTACCTAATCTTTGACTGTATTCATTCAGCACAAATTTTGTTGGTCTTTTTTAAGGTATAAATTGATTAAACAGTTTTTAGTTTTAGATTTTTTCCCTGGGTAGATTCAGTTACACATTAACACATAAACATAACAAAGCCTTTTAATACAGGAGTGGAATCCAGTATTGCAGCTTTTAGCACTGAATGGTTTAATTGTCTCCAGTTGACATACCTGCGTATATTCTTCGGTTTTCGTCCTGGATGTGTCTGTACCTCCTCTCGTATTCTTCAGGCACCTGTAGCGGGCCGTGGACAGACTGGTAGGCCAGGTACAGGAACAGGGGCTGGGGATGTAAAATGTATCATGTGTCTCTAGAAAACTAACTTGAAGGAAGGAATGTATGAAAAAAAATCAAGTTTAAGATAAGTGTGCCAGGTGTCATCGATATTCTCTTTTCTGACTCCCATCTTAAACTTTCTCCGTACCCCTTCCCCTCTCTCCCCTTCCTCAAACTTACTTGAGCACTTACTCTAGCTCCAGTCCATTTGATCTATTTGTGTGGCCTAAGAATCTCAACAGTATCTTTCTCTCTGTCTCTCTCTCTCTCTCTCTCTCTCTCTCTCTCTCTCTCTCTCTCTCTCTCT
>NW_004798219.1:192345-195455 GCF_000002075.1 Aplysia californica | reverse complement strand
CCTATTGGAGACGGACGTTAAACTAGGAGGTCCCGCCCCTTAAATAACCTAATAGTGTTGATAGGGGCGTTAAACCTATACCATTTTTTCACATTGGGTATTGCCTTTTCAGTGAGACAACGCCCTTGGCCTTCGGCATATTGTGGTAGGGTGGCTAGTTCCTTTCCACGCCGCCTTTACTTCCCCTACTCAGGGTACCCATTACTGCTGGGTGGGCTGGAGGAGGCGAAACAAATCAGTGTCCGAACCGAGGCTCGAACCCGGACTTCCGGCTTCGGAGACGAGCCTAGACAAAGAGTGGGGAAAAGGGCGGGGGAAGAGGTGGGGGGGGGCATGCAGGGGTGGGGAAACAGGTTGGGGGGGCAGTCTTTTTGTCTTTATTTTTGCTTGTTTGCAACTTTTTTTTTTGGCCTTTTTGTTTGTTTTGGGTTGGGATTTTTTGGAGAGGGGAGTTGTTTTGTTTTGTTGGTTCTGTTGTTTGGTTGTGTTGACCTTTCCCTATTGTATTGCATTGTGTTGTGTTGTGTTGCGTTTCATTGTATTGTATTGTGTTGTGTTGTATTGTGTTGTGTTGTGTTGTGTTGTGTTGCGTTGTGTTGTTGTGTTGCGTTGTGTTGTGTTGTGTTGTATAACCCTTTACCGAAGTAGGAGTCGAATCCTCTGTTCCAGGGCAAGTACTCGTCCTTGTAAAATCCCAGGTGCCATTTCCCCACCATGTGTGTGGCGTAACCGGCTTCCTTCATCTTGTCCGCCATTGTTGGACTGTCCAGGGGTAGACCGTTGGGTTGTTCCGAATGAATGGCATAATGCTGGAGACCCGTGTGGATCTGTTGGGGGGAAAGTACGAGGGAAGTAATGATATAAAGAAGTCTTAGTTAAAGCAAATTGCAGACGACAGCTTATGACGAATTTACGAAAACGACAGGCAAAGTTAGTTGGACACACAATGCGGAAAGAAGCATTGGAGAATATTGTAACAACAGGCAAGTTTGAAGGAAAGAGAGGCAGAGGCAGACAGAGGGAAAAGATACTGGACAAGTTGACAACATGGCTGGGACCAGCAAACCGACAAACACCATCGCTGCAACGCAGGACTGAGTGAAGTAGAGGTCCATGATCGCCCACGCCAGTCGGCAAGGCACCGGATGATGATGAATATTATGATATTTTTGTAAGCAGTAATATTATCGTCATTGTTATCACCAACAAAATTTTGGAGTTCAAATCAATTTGGCATTGCCCAATTCATTGTTTGAGAAACAAACGTGACTGTGTTCGGAAGGGTCGTGTTGCAACCCATTTTCACAGAAACTAAATAAAAACCTTGTTTTTGTTTTAGTTAGGTATTATGACAATCGCAACTGCATAAGGTCATATGTTTGTTTAGTAAGGTTTGCGGCGCTCGCAACAGCATAAGGTCATATGTTTGTTTAGTAAGGTTTACGGCAATCGCAACAGCATAAGGTCATATGTTTGTTTAGTAAGGTTTACGGCGCTCGCAACAGCATAAGGTCATGTGTTTGTTTTAGTAAGGTTTACGGCAATCGCAACTGCATAAGGTTATATATAAGCGCCAAGGGGTGGATGTCAACACAGAAGTTCAAACGCGGAATCAAGCTTACTCTGCTCGCCTCTCTAGCCTCAACACCTCAAAGTCTGCTTCGATTATCAAGGCACTCCGGAAATAGCAGTTCACAAGAGAGTGACAAACATACAAAAGAAGTAGAGGAAAAAATGACAATAGCAAGGATGAGGAAAGAAAAAGCAGCAGTTCCCCCTATGTTGTTCCGGCACAGTATAAGCATGGCACTGATAAATCAGCTCATTTACAATTCTGCTGTGCGTAAGAACATGTTAATATCCCTCTTTTAGGAATAGCCTAAAGACACTTCAGACAGTGGCACTGCCGTGGGGGGGAGGGGGGGGGGCTCAAGTTCTGTTATTTACATGACACTGTAATGTTTATGTGTTTATGAAGAACACCTTACACGAATGTTTGTGAAATTTGTGTAGATATAGGAAAGAAACTACATCATGTTTTCATATTTCTGACTATTTATGTTCAAACAGCATAATATACACATTATTAAGCGTTGGATATCGACAACATATGTTTTCACCGTCTTTTACGACACTTTTAGTTTGCAGTAAGACTCACTCGTGGTCGCCTTAACACGGTAAATGGCAAAACAAGGTAGATTTCTAATGTTCACTTACACTTGCGATAGCCCATCACACAAGGTAGACAATAATATACAGCTCAAGACGCCTCTTAAGATCATATCTATCTTGATATCAAATTCCTACGTGACTTGCTTTTTCATGAGTGGCGTCGGTGGCCTACTGGTTACGCTACCGGACTCGTAATCGTGAGATTGCAGGTTCAACGGTTCGAGCCTCAGCTCGGTCCGACGTCGTGTCCTTGGGAAAGGCATTTTGCACGAATTTCCCACTTGGCTCGGTCCTTTCGGAAATGGACGTTAAACTCAGGGGTATCGCCTCTTAAATAATCTAATAGTGTTGATAGGGGCGTTAAACCTATACTATTTCACTATCTTGTTGTTTTTTTCATGCTCAAGGCTGGCCGGAAATGAAACAAGTCCTTGGTGTCTTGGATTGTTTTGGCTGTTATCTACTGTGGAGAGCTTGGTCCTACAATGCGACATACCCAGCCGGCCCCCCTCACAGATACAACTGTACTCTCTGACCCTTTGAGTAGCGGGTGGAGATAATAAGTTATCACTATCTTGGCATGAGAGTGAGACGCATTTACGTGCATTTTTATCACAATTCAGTTGAAAGAAGCTAATTCGTGTGATTTTTGTTAGAACTAAATTGCATCGCTATCAAAATTCAATTGAAAGAATGCTAATTAATGTAATTTTGGATAAAACTAAATTGCATCGCTTGTGATTCTAAGCTAGCCATCCCCAACCTCATCAGTTTTGTGTCCTATTGACTAAATTCTCAGCTACCCAGTGATCTGGGTATTATTTGCTGCAGATCACAAATATAGCCACTAAAACATTCGCAAATCAATTATTTTCAAGAACATTTCAAACCTAACTGCAAAATATCAAATTATGGGTTAACACACCCCTGTAACCCCC
>NW_004798219.1:190297-192245 GCF_000002075.1 Aplysia californica | reverse complement strand
CCCCCACAAAGCATTTTGATTTGTCTTTTTCCGTCGGAGCTGCCTCCGAATAGATACCTCGAGATACTTGATAAAATCAGAAGTGTTGGGCAGCGCGGAGTGACAATAACCATACGTTGGACGTGTTCAAAAGCGTGTCCTTGAGCAAGACATGTTTGTCATACTTCAGAAAAAGCCCGCTGACCTGTACTCACCAGTAAACACAAATGCCAGACAGACACATACGACAAAAGGCAACATCAAAACAGAAAAAGATGACGTCCATAAGAAAAGCCAATGCAAATTTACAAAATGAAATGTCTAAGGAGTACCATATTTCATAATGCAATATATAAATTATGAATATGGGTCACAAATGAACGAGTTTTAAAAAGAATTGCAGCTTTCGAAATGAAATGTCAAAGAAAAATAAATGTAAGAATATCATGGACACAGAAAATAAAGTATGAAGGAGTACTAAGTGAAACAGGTTAACAAACACCAACACTCCTCAAGAAAGGTATAGAGACTAAAGCTGAACTACTTTGGACATACTAAAAGACATAAGTCACTGAGAGAAAACTATTCAGGAAGCAAAGCATACAGGCCAGAGAGGAGGGGGAAGTCCTAAAACAAGATTACAACAGGAAATAGAAATCTGGCTTGGAACCAAAACTACACGAGCAGGCAGAATGTTTTGTTGTAGGAAGGTGAGACAGATAACGTCCATAGACACAGGGTGTTTTGTTGTGGAGAGGTGAGAGACAGAGAGTTTTGTTTTGGAAAGGTGAGAGACAGAGAGTTTTGTTTTAGAAAGGTGAGAGACAGAGAGTTTTGATTTAGAAAGGTGAGAGACAGAGAGTTTTGTTGTAGAAAGGTGAGAGACAGAGAGTTTTGATTTAGAAAGGTGAGAGACAGAGAGTTTTGTTGTAGAAAGGTGAAAGACAGAGAGTTTTGTTGTACAGAGGTGAGAGACAGAGTGTTTTGTTGTACAGAGGTGAGAGACAGGGTGTTTTGTTGTAGAAAGGTGAGAGACAGAGAGTTTTGTTGCGCAGAGGTGAGAGACAGAGAGTTTTGTTGTGGAGAGGTGAGAGACAGAAAGTTTTGTTGTACAGAGGTGAGAGACAGAGAGTTTTGTTGTATAAAGGTGAGACACAGAGTGTTTTGTTGTACAGAGGTGAGAGACAGAGAGTTTTGTAGTACAGAGGTGAGAGGGGCAACGCCCAAGACAAATTTTTCTCTGCGAGATGAATAAAGATTCTCACTGTCATTGTCAGAGGCACACAGTGTTTGGTTGTGGGAAGGTGAAAGAACCAGCTGATAACTGACACTATCAGCAGGTAGGCCCTTTCATGGATCCTGGAGAGGAGGAAGGAGCAGCTATGACATTGTGCCGCCTGCAGTGATGCCTATTCTCCAACCAAGTCAGTAAGTAAGTAAGGTGAGAGAAGCAATGTCCAGAGACAGAGTGCTTTGTCGTGGGAAGGTTACAGAGACAGAATGCTTTGTCGTGGGGAGGTTACAGAGACAGAGTGCTTTGTCGTGGGAAGGTTACAGAGACAGAGTGCTTTGTCGTGGGAAGGTTACAGAGACAGAGTGCTTTGTCGTGGGAAGGTTACAGAGACAACGTCCAGCGACTGGACAAGCCAAGGAGGAGAAGAAGAACGTACCTGGTACCGGCCAGACATCATCTGACTGCGGGAGGGTGTACACAGAGGCTGGACGTAATAGTTCTCTAGTCTCACGCCGTCGGACGCCAGCTGAGGAGGGAGGAACGTCACAAGGGTTGTTGAACGCGCACACCGTCATTGTTCATTAACTAATTAAGGATCATTGTTCATTAACTCATTAAGGATCATTGTTCATTAGCTCATTAAGGATCATTGTTCATTAACTCATTAAGGATCATTGTTCATTAGCTCATTAAGGATCATTGTTCATTAACTCATTAAGGATCATTGTTCATTAG
>NW_004798219.1:187835-189575 GCF_000002075.1 Aplysia californica | reverse complement strand
TGATTGTTCATTAACTCATTAAGGATCATTGTTCATTAACTCCTTAAGGATCATTATTCATTAACTCATTAAGGATCATTATTCATTAACTCATTAAGGATCATTGTTCATTAGCTCATTAAGGACGAAGCGGACATATATATTACGTGTTACGACGTGGTGGGTTCAGGAGCTTGTCAATTTTTTGGCACTTGGGGTTATTGGTATCTTCTTAAAACTTGTTTATTTGTCTTGCTTTCGATGAAAAAAAATACCCATCTATCTCCAATAGACGTGGAGAATTTGTCCATTGAATGAAATGGGCGTTGCCTGGTTTCAGAGGTAAAATCAACTACAAAATGGAGGCCAAAGCTTGGTGATTTCCTAAACTTGAGAATCCTTGGAAACTGAAAATTTACATTTTTGTGCCTTTAATCAACGTTTTCAGTTTTAAAAAATCCATGCAGAAACATTTTTCAGGGACCTTAAAGGTGTTGAGTCAAAAAAAAAATTCTATAAAGATTGCCAAACTAACAGAAAAATCCCAGTTTCTTCGATTTCATCATTTTGACTAGCGCCTGATTTCACCACAATGCCTCACATATATATTGTCTTACGACGTCTGGTGGGACTCAGGAGCTCGTCAATTTTTGGGGTTATTGGTAGCATTATAATGCTTGTTCATTTGTCTTGCTTGTGATAGAAAAAATCACCCATCTATCTTGAATAGAAGTCGAGATGTTTGCAACTGAAGGAGGTGGGGGTCGCCCGATTTCAAAGATAAAATTAGCAGGAAAATGGCTGCCAATGTCTGGTGTCTTACATAGCTTGAAAGACGTTGGAAAAAAATAATTTACATTTTGTGTGCCTTTTATCGACTTATTTCTTTGAAATCTTCACAGAAACGTGTTTTTCAATAGATATAAATGGTGTTGAACTAAAAAAAAAAGGTGGTCCTTAACTTATGTTGCAAGTCTGAAAGTGCGGACGAATAGAGGAGCAACATACAAAGAAAAGATAGAGGAACGAAGTATAGCAAACCACACGAGAAAAGTCTAAGGACACACGTTTTGTTCAACACTATCGTCTGCCAGTAGCCTTTTGTTGAGAGCCGTGTACCAACGGTGGTCTAGTGGTTAGGCCGTTGGTCTCGTCATCGAAAGGTCACGGGGTTCGAACCCCGTTTGGGACCCGACTTTCTGTTCTTAGGAAAGGCACTTTGCTTGAATTTACCT
Source organism: Aplysia californica (assembly GCF_000002075.1). NCBI lineage: Eukaryota > Metazoa > Mollusca > Gastropoda > Aplysiida > Aplysiidae > Aplysia > Aplysia californica. The sequence continues at coordinate 188,361 of NW_004798219.1, read as the reverse complement.
CATTCCCCCCGCGAGGGAATGGAGGGTTTTGAACTGTCATTATTATCTGCAAGTTTTTCCTTAATGGTTTTTTTCTGGAGTGAATGGGTTACTACTCTCAGTAATCATGCCATCATGTCATCATGCCATCGATATAAAGCGCTCAGAGCTTTTACTTGTATGGGATAGAGCGAAAAATCAATGCAACCTGTTATTAGTAGCAGATCTAGTAACATTATTATTTTGTAAAATTATTATTATTATTAACATTATCATTTTTTTATTATTAGTATTATTATTATTATTATTATTATTATTATTATTATTATTATCATCATCATTATATAGTATTGTTTTATTATTATTGTTGCTGTTGTAATTACCTTATCAAGATTTGGAGTGGCAATCTGCGAGCCATGGTACCCGATGTCGTTGAAGCCGTAGTCGTCTCCAAACACAAAGACAATGTTTGGCTTCCTGATGTTGTTGCTGCCGTTGTTGTTGTTGTTGTTGTTGTTGTTGTTGTTGTTGTTGTTGTTGTTGTTGT
>NW_004798219.1:183484-187391 GCF_000002075.1 Aplysia californica | reverse complement strand
GATAGATAGATAGATAGATAGATAGATAGATAGATAGATAGATAGATAGATAGATTTGTGTAGTGCCAATTCCCAACTCAACAGCAAGCTCTATGCGCTTTACAATCTATACTATTACCCCAGCAGACCTGAGAGCATTCTGAAACAACCTCAACTTCCAGGGAAGCACACAGTGCAAGCCGTCATTTATAGACGCTAAAACACTAACACACTGACAAGATCTTTCGCTGTCTATGGCTGGATACCCATTCCCTCCTGGGTGAAGTGAGAAAATTCGTGTAAAGTGCCTTTCCTAGGCACACAACGTCGGGCCCGCGGCTCGAACCCCGAACCCGCAACTTCACGATAACGAGCCCGGTAGCCTAACCACTAGACCACCGACGCCACAATAGAGATGTGACGTCAGTCCAAACTTGTACTGTGCTGTCAGTTTTCGAATGTTTGTTCTCGTGTGTGTCTGTGAGCTGATGAGAACCGGCGTCTGTGGTGTAGCGGTTAGGCACTTCGCTGTCGCACGCAGGAGACCCGAGGTCGTTTCTCGAGTGGTTGAAATTCTTTCATAGATCGAATACATATCTCGGTCTTTCTTTTTGAATGTTGCATCCCTCTCAATAAAGGTTGACCGTAACAGGCAGGGTCGGAAACCCGCCTCCAAAAAGATCAAAATTGTATCGGTGGGAGTGTAAAACATCCCACCTATATATTTTTTTTTTAATGAGTAAACAAAAAGGCCTGCTAGAACAATTATGATTACGAAGTGCAGAAAGAAGCATACAGAAAAAAGTCTGAATGGGCTCTTGTTGTTATCAATAGATGGATATTGAGATAAAGATTACACGGTGGACGCCGCTTTGAGAAGATGTGTTGCAAACATCACACACATACACGACATATAACACACGTACGTACACGCACATACACACACACAGACATTACTAGAACAACAACAACAACAACGTCAGCAATAACAACGACAACAACAACAACAACAACAACAACAGTGTCAACAGCAGCGTCAACAACAGCGCGAACAGCAACAATAACAACAACAACAACAATAATGTCAGCAATAACAACAACAACAACAACACCCCTAAAGACGTCGCTCTCGTTCACCAAAAACCTGTGACAAACAACCAATGGAAACATACAGTCCCTGAACACAACACAAAGTAGCAAAGAATGCATGACGTCATCACACCACACTTCTCATACCGGTGCCTGCTCGTCCACCTAAGTTATATTCTGTACCTCTGTTTATCATCAGAGTAGATATTTGTAGTTTAAAGAATAGAAGGAAAGTGCTCGGAGAAAAGTCATGTGTTCATGGAGTAACCAATATTTAGTGTCACTGACCACAGACATTACATACTGCAACTCTGAGAATTCACCATATTTTGCCAAATTAGAGTGGTACAACTCGAGGAGTGTCTCAGCCATCAATTGAAGCCTGAAAGGCCCAAACTATGTTGATAATATATCTATAATACATTATGCCGAAGGCAAGCTGTTCAAATGCACTAAACCAGAACCGCAAAAAGTTCCAAGAGGGAAAAAATCATTCATTCTATTGATCTTGCAATATGCGTTTTTTTAAAAGCTTTTTCAACATTTAGAATTTGAATTCCAACAAAATATTTCTTGAGCAAGTACAACCGGTGTAACAAAATAAGAAAGTGTAATATTTTCCAAAAATCAAAATTTTGGGGCTGGTATATCAAACAGCTGGCCGACGAATGTGTAAAATAAAAGAAGTCTTGTTGACAAGGTGCAGGATATTCTTTTGTGATTTGTAACTAAAGATAATAACAGCTTTTTGATATTGAGAGTTGTACTATTATCTGAATGGGGAAAAGCTATCTCAGTGACCTGTCAATGTTTCATGGCGACAAGTTCTAACATAAACTTTCCTCAAGGTCCATGGCTGCAACGTTAGCCAAGTAAGTATGTGAACTTCCTGTCATAAGCCTGCTAGTAGCTACTTTCGTTTATGCACTCCATTTTCTTACCCAACTATCTTTAAACAATAGTTGACGTTACATCATTTGAAGAATAGTCTCTTAGCAAACGCTAAGAAGACACTTCTATCTACCCCACGTTAACTTTTAATCCCATAAGAAGTAAAATAGATGCAAGACAGCTCGAACGAAATTAAACAAACTTTTACGATAACAGCAACTCGAACGAAAGCTGTAAAAGCTGTAAAAGCTGTAAAAAGCAAGACCTTAGTCTCTACCCCTACCTCCCTCCTCTTCACTTATCATGCACACTTTAGACATCTGTTCTTTAACTGTCTCGCGACGAGATCAAAATACTGTAGAAACAGGTGCCATTTCTGTATAGTCTAGTTGGTCGACATTTAAGTATAAAGCATGCAAGGTATGGACCCGTGCGTCCACGTCGCCGGCTAAATGAATTAAAATACCCAATTTTCTCTCAAGTGAGACTAAACCTGACAATACAGTATTTGTTGCTGAAGGACTTGTCAAGGGCCAGGAACTGTTCGTTTTAATCTTCAAGACAGACCGTTTCGTGTTTTATTAATGAAAAGCTCACCTCGGACCACATTTTGCCCATGCCTGGTATAAAGCTTTCATTCTGCAACTCAGACACAAAACGTGGCATCATTTTGAACAAGTTTTCTTCCTGCGCCCTTTCAGGCTTCGAGCAATAGCATAAACGATGCTCAAGTCATGAGACGTTTCGTAATTGTCCCGTTATGGAAGGTCGCTGATCATTTTACGCTTTTTATATTTTAAAAATCACTCGACTTTTTCAAGGCCGGCCCTGCAGAGGCTTAAGATGCGATAACACGCAGCGGCAAGTAGGGACTGTTGGGTAGGCCCAGATATAGGGAAATAAACATTTCTCTCATCATTTGTGATTTGTGTGGAGTTTCAGGGCGGCTTGTTCCCCGTGTCTCTTCAGATGATGAAGCTGTCGCTGACACTTTTGGTAGCTGTCTGGCTGTCAGCCGTGAGCGGAAACGACAACAACAAAAACAACAACAACAACAACAACAACAACAACAACAACAGGAAGCCAAACATCATCTTTGTCCTAGCAGACGACTACGGCTTCAACGACATCGGTTACCATGGCTCACAGATTGCCACTCCGAATCTTGATAAGGTAAGACGTCAAATGTCCCCCCCCCCCTCCCTTTCAAACATACGCGCACACGCAAGATACTCACACTTAAACACGCATACACAATAATTAATTGCGTACATATAACCACACATAAATATGCATACACATACATGCATATACTCACACAAGAACATGCATACATACATATATGCACATACTCCCACATAAACATGCATGCACACATACCTGCACATACTCATACATACACATGCACACACACACACATACACTCACACACACACACACACACACACACACACACACACACACACACACATACACACACATGCACGACATACTCACACACTTGCACTCTGGGGTTATCGAGGAACGCACTGTGTTGAAAACAGACGGTCGACAATCTTGGCAGCTACCCTTTTGAGAACCTTGTTGTCTGTGGTTTTGTTTTGCCATTTGATGCCAAAAATTCCCCTGAGACATTCCCGTGAAAATTGTTGTTCCTTGACATGACTCTGGCACACTCTGAGGTTAATGTAAAGAAAATAACGTGGTCTCTACTGTCTCTAAAACAATACAAACTACAAAACTAAACCAAACAACCAAACAAGCAAATTATAATGAACAATAAAAAGAACCCCCCCCCCCCAAAAAAAAAAAAAACCACAACTACAAACAACAAAAAACGATGAAATGCGCGTTGAATATTCCTTTCATTACTCTGTCTCCTTCCCCAGCTGGCGTCTGATGGAGTAAAACTAGAGAACTATTATGTCCAGCCCATCTGTACACCCAC
>NW_004798219.1:181070-183203 GCF_000002075.1 Aplysia californica | reverse complement strand
TGGTGGTAGTGGTGGTGGTGATTTGTTGCATCGAGTTCTCAAACACACTTATTGATTTTCTTCATATTAACAAGTTTGACATTTGCTTCTGTGAATATTGTTTGGTCCAAGTTTTCCTGAAATTAATGCCAAGATTGTTGAGTTACAACCCTTAAAAGTGGTCCTCTTTTTAGACGCAGTGTTCAAAGAAATGCTATCTAATTAATCTGAATACAATACTGTTTGCAGTTTATCGTAGGGTGTATCACAACCGATAGTGATATCTTTATCAAATGGCCCAGATAACGATGACAAAAGAATACGTGTGCAGAAAAAAGGGCGAAGTTTAAGACAATCGAAAAAGATAATGTAATCTTTAAATTTTCAATATCTATTACAAGTGTTATGAAAATGATGATGAAGCATACTCACTTTGGTTTCTACAGCTAGTGTAGTCATTTATATTTTGAATGTTCTGATCAAGCCCATAGAGGGTGAAACGTTAAAGGTGTCCTTAAATATTTTGGAAATACTACCAAGTCTCAACCTTTTTCCTCTCTGCTGTATACGATGATGATGATCTTGGCACTTATCCCTCTCCTCATTCCGTCCCCGACAAGATCCGCACGGGGCTCCAACATGACGTCATTCACGCAGAACAACCCAACGGTCTTCCCTTAGACGAAACCACAATGGTGGAGAAGATGAAGGAAGCCGGTTACGCCACACACCTGGTGGGGAAATGGCACCTGGGGTACTACAGAGAGGAGTACTTGCCCTGGAACAGAGGATTCGACTCCTACTTCGGTAAAACTTACTGACTTATTTACTTACTACCCATTACGCCATCTGGAGTTTAGGGCAGCATCAAAGGATCTCCAGCTCTGTCTGTTTTGGGCCATCTTGGTCAACGTCCTCCACGAAGGGTTCCAGGACTTCATTTCAGACTCGACTGTGCCTCTCCAGGTCACTTTGGGTCTGCACTTGGGAAAAAGGGGCGATACAATCCTTGGAGTCATGAAACCAACACCAAACTATCAAATTATTAGTATTTCCGTAAAATGAAAGCCGTTCTTCATTAATTAAACACAAGTCTTTTCCCCCACTTCAATACGCTTTGGAGTGTTTAGTCCATGCTTTACAATGTACAGTCAAACCTGTGTAAAACGGCCACCCATTGTCGATGAGAAAAGTGGCCGTACAACACAGGTGGCCGTCTTAGGCAGGACTGATCAAAATTAAGAAAGCAAACCATTCCCTTCTGAGGTCCAAACTGTGGCCAATCTTTAAGGCTTTAGATTGCTGTAAGACTATTTCAAAAGGGTTTTTGTTTTCTTGGAAAAAACGGGGGTGGGCGGTGAAAGAAGCGTTTTTGCGTTGCAGTTTTGTTGGTTTGTTGTTTGTTTGTTGTTGTTGGTGTTTTTTGGTGTGTTTTTGTTTGTTTGTTTGTTTGTTTGTTTTTTGGGGGGGATTGGTTAGCTTTCTTCTTGTTGTTGATTTTGTTCAAGGGTAAAATAAACGAAATATGCAAGTAAAGCAATGAAGATCAAGTGCCATGGTTAAAAACAAGCACACGGGTCGCCACCACTCCGAGAACGAGCGACACTTCTCTGTCACAAGTTCACGTCAACGTCCATTGTTCGGTAAACAAAACAGTGACCAGTCACCTCACACACGATTTGTGCATGAGTTTGTGGGCGGGGCTTATAGGTCATGATGGATCACACTTCCCTCACCGGCAGTTCAAAATTTATTGTCAGGCCATTGGTGAACTTGGGTAAAATTTCATTGGAGGGACTGACAATAGCGACAGGTGAATGAATTGTGACGGCCCGTCCACAGCATGAGGGGACGATTAAAATTTTTTGACAAAGCGTCGGGCAATGAGTGACCACGCCTGGCCGTCTGAGACAGGTACATTTGACCGTGGGTTGATAAAATAAGGTGGTCGCGGCCGCGTTGGACAGGTGACCGTTTTTACACAGTTAAATTATATAGAAAAAACGCAAGGGAGGAAATGGAAAGTGGCCGTTTGTACAGGTGGCCGTCATGACAGGTTCGACTGTATCTTGATTTTTTTACCAATTTTTTTTTCTACATACGCTTATATAGTTGATACAAATACTGACCCCCACCCCCACCCCCACCCCCCTT
>NW_004798219.1:179162-180970 GCF_000002075.1 Aplysia californica | reverse complement strand
CACCCCCCTTCAGTCTCTTACAATGCCGATTCTTCCCCTTCCCTCCCTCACCCCCCTTCTTCCCCACCATCTCACACACACCCACCGACCCCTTTCCCCTTCTTCTGGCTTTCCCCCTCCTCCTCCCCTTTTTCTCCAGGATATCTGAACGGTATGGAGACCTACTACGCCCACAAACAGAACTTCTCAGACGGGAACTGGTACCTGGACCTGCGTGACCAGAACGGCCCTGTACATAGCGAGGAGGGACATTACTCTGGTCATCTCTTCACGGAGAAGGCTATTGATGTGGTGCAGGCTCATGATCCCAGGAAAGTGAGCGGGGAATAGTGCGTATGTGGGGGGGCGGACATTGAGATGAGGGGTTTTTAAGATCACCATCATCAAGTGCCAGATCCGCGATAGACATCTGCTGTCAAGGTTCGCCGTTCATTTCTTTGCTTGGACGCTCTTTTAAAAAAAACAAAAAAACAACTATATTAATATCAATATGTGAGGCGTGCTGACAAAATGAGTTACTTCTCATAATCCACAAATGGAGACGTCGGCCAAATATCGACACCGTGGTCAAATTTGTTGAATTTTTCTGGTGCTATATATTCTTTAACTATAACATGCCTTTTATTATTTCATACTTATTAATTGTAAGATTTTCACCTACAAGCCTGGTGTGTATCTATTTCCATAAGGTTTGAATCCGAGAAGTAACTCATTTTGTCAGCACGCTTCACATATTATTATCCTCATCTTTTCTTGTCACCCATCAGTTCAGGCTTACCAATTCAGTTGCTCTGGATCTGCCCCTGCCTCGTTTGTCTTCAATCTCACCAGTGAGGGTCACACGTTCGGGGTGTTTAGGTCAGTTTTATGGTACTATGGTATACGTGTAGTTCAAACAATACATTGACCTGAGGTCCGGGAAAGGAGACAAAAGTGGAGGGACATTATGATGATTTATGTGAGACGGCTTTAGGATATCTCCAGAGTATCTCTGACACCAATCTCTCCCCGCACGTCCCAGCCCCTGTTCCTGTACCTGGCCTACCAGTCTGTCCACGGCCCGCTGCAGGTGCCGGAGAAATATGAAAGACCGTACAGACACATCCAGAACCAACACCGCCGGATCTACGCAGGTACGTCAATTGTCAGTCAGCTGGTCACTTGTACTAAGTACAAAGTTTGTTGGGGTTTTTATGTGTAGGAAAAAAATTTCTAACAGTGTCTTCATCTGTGGTATCGGCTGCATGTGTTCAAGAAATATGCAGAAATTAAATATGCTGTCTAAACTCAAATTCTAATGGTGATAAAGAGCAGGAAAGGGCACTCAGTAATCCAATGTACGTGAAAGTATATTTATTAAGTGTTATTACAAGAATGATACCGTTTCTTTCTCTGTCATGAAAAAGATTCTATCGGGGCGAAGCACATTTGAACAGCTTGCTGACTCTTGCTGACTCAATGTAAGCTCATCATAATTGAACCTGAATGTTCTTTTTGGCTTAAATGACTTTCATCTTCACCTATCCCGTTGTCTGGCTGACTGATGTGACACCGCTGTAGATTTTATAACCAGCATCTTTCTCTCCTCTCGGTGCTCAGTTTTCTGCAGTAAGATGTTCCAGTCACAAGTACACACTTTGATGTTGTCTTCCCCCATCATCTCCTCGGTCTGCCTCTCCGTCTCCCTCCTTATGCTGTTCCCTGCAGGATAGTTTTGTCCAGTCCAGTTGTTCATGTGAGGTGGCCGTACCATTTCAGTTTGCGTCTTTTCACTGAAGTCCGGGTGCCTTCAAAATTCGGCCCCATCC
>NW_004798219.1:172296-176497 GCF_000002075.1 Aplysia californica | reverse complement strand
CCCCTTGCATTTTTTCAACATTACAAAGACACACCCCAAGACGTCCATCTGTCTATGCCAACCACCAATCTTCTCCTCGACAGAAGATGGCTGTTTTAGACAACTTCGACTTTACATTGCTATGTAATCTTTGTTATCAGTCTGTCTCTGAGATGAGTATAATTCAGTATTTTGTTTTAATTCTAGAGACTAAGATCTCTGTCTTTCTGCTGGGATGCTGCATCACTCCCGGTCCGGGCTGGACCTGGCAAGCAGGGTCAGAAGCCGCATCCTAGATTATCAAAATTGTGCTGATGGGGGCGTAAAACACCTCATAATAGGCCCTACAAGGCGTGTACAAACAGACCAGCACAAAAATATATCCTGTGTTCCTTTTGGTAACTTCCCCTGTAAATGTCAACTCCACACGTCAAACAAAGTGACGACTTCAAACCTTCACCCCTGAACATGAAAAAAAACGCAAACGACTTTGAAATTATAATTATAATTGTAGGCTCTCTGATTAGGATAAAAGGCAACAGTCATTCAAAAGGAAGCTAACCTTCCTAACAACTCTTACGTTGGAGAAACGCTGGCAGGGGCAACTTGTTGCTAGATAAATTCATCTGCATAAAGTCAATTAATTAAATTACACAAATAATGAATTATTATGTTACTCCTACCATGACGTCCGAGTCCCTGACGGTGTGGATTTGTGTTTGTTACTGTCAGTGAAACTGTTGGTTGTCTCGATAGGGGAGTAAGGCTGTAAACGCACTGGCTTCACGTTCCCCACGTTGTCATGTTGTTACCGTCACCCAACTTACAGATGTGACGGAAGCCTTCTTTAACCTATACCCGGCGTCGCACTGACTCTTTAACCTATACCCGGCGTCGCACTGACTTCACATCACAATCCCCACACTTTCACGGCCCTCCCTTCATCATTTTGATTTTCCCGCTGTAGTAAAAGTGCTCTCTGCAAATCGTCATTCTGCGGTCTAGGGGCGGAAATTCTAAAAATACCACAGCCAGGATGTAGAAAGCTGAAATTAATTTTTATAAAAATTGCATTAAATTGTATTTTTTACTTCAGATTTGGATTCTGTGAAAAAAAATTACCTCTTTACACGCGAGATTTTCACTTTAACGCACATTTTCGAAATATAAAAGATTTAAAAAATAATTGTAAACACGCTAACCTCGACCTACATGTTTTGACTCTTTGGGTTGTTCACTTCTTTCTTTTTGTGGGCTCTATATATAGATGTAGTATATATTGAGACACTTGATTCAGAACCTGAGCAGACAAGATGGAAGAAGCACTAATTGCAGCGGTGTAGAAGAAACCTGCACTTTTGGATAAATCACAGGACAATTCCTCACTCAGACATTACGTCAACAAGCAGTGGGTAGACATTGCTAAAGAAAAGAAGTTGGAGTGGAAAGTATAAATTAAAGTTTCCTTGTTGTTGTTTTTTTAATCACGAGGGAGAAAGGATTGTGAAGTCAGTACGTTTGTGTAGTCAACTCAAACTTTCCCTCCCCAAAACGGAGAGTTGAAAACGTGGGGAACGTGAAGCCAGTGCGTTTGCAGCCTGCCAACGCCAACATTTTCTTACTAAAACATTTTCTATAGGCTACAGGAACAGGTTCTGTAGATTTCACTGCTAATTTCGATTATACCAGTGCTTGCCTCCCAGTAGTCGGCCATTCGGTAATTTTGGTGGGCGGTGGGGGTTGACCAGGACGTAAGTGGTATTATTAGTTTCAAGCTTCACTTCGAAATGAACTGGGTGAGCAGTTGGCTGTAGAGAATGTTTTTGCCTTGTAAAGGTGGCAAACATGGGCGCTGATTTTCAAGCATTTATTTATACATTCCAGAGCTTGGTTTCTTGTTTCACTCAGCTTCGTTGTATCCACGTTCATTTCGTGCTGTAAGCTTCCCTTGTGTGTGTTTTTACTTCTGCAGACTGGCGTACATCCCCTGACAAAAACGTGTGGTTGTTCAACATCACAGCTGACCCGACCGAGCACCACGACTTGTCTGACCAGATGCCGGACATGGTTCGGACCCTCCTGGGATATCTACAACGGTTTAACCAGACAGCCGTCCCTGTACGGTTCCCGCCCTTAGACAAGAGAAGCAACCCAGCCCTGCACGGAGGAGTTTGGGGACCCTGGGAGTAGATAACTTTTGGTCTATTCTTCGTTTTTGTATTGTAGTATTTTTAGAGGTGATTCTCTCTTTTTCTGTGCGTCTGTAGAGTTTCTTTTTCGTCCTTAGTGTTGTCAAATTTTCTGGCATCGAATAGTAGGAGCCATCTTCCTAAAGCTTTGCTCCAAAGTTGGGGAAGCCACATTGTTTCGTTTCTCTATTGTTTCAAAACAAAGTGTACGTCTGTGTTCACGACTCACCTGTTTTATTTTCAATTTTTAAAATGCTGCGTCAGCAAGCTGTTCAGACTGCAATTTTATTTTTTTCTGGAGACAATTTTTTTTCAATCGTAGGCCAACCTATCTTAAAGTTGGGTTGTTTTTTTCCGCCTTTTCAACATTGAGACTTTGACTTTGAATGTTGACAAAACACTTTCTAAAGCACATGAAAACAATACCACAAAGTGAAAAAATGCAATAATAAAAAAAGATTCAGAATTGTATGTGTCTAGTTCAGTCTGTGGAGTTTTTGTTGTGTTCTTCAAGACTTATCTAGATTTCATTTACAACCCCTCAAACAACAAAAACAACAATATTACATTTCCTGACTTGAAACACGTGATTACAAGAACGTCCTTCTGGACTTAAAATCTGAGACCATCAAACTCAGACCAGCTTCACTACACCCATACAAAGTATGCGCCCAGAACACCAGTGACTCTGTTACGAAGGGAAAAAAGTTGTAGATTAAAAATTGGACACTTGCTTAATATCACGGACACAAGTTTTTTCTTCAAGTTCAAGGAAGGGAAGCTCTTACTTTTGAGCGGCTTACAACACATAGTTTTACTGTTTTACAGTTCGTAATATTATTCTGGTAGAAAATGTTAATATAGCAATGCACACATTCAATAATCATTTTAAATATAAGAACATTTAAATGTTTTTTTTGATGTCGTCGATCCCAAGAGAATGCTGAATATTGTAAAGTAAATTGGGTTGTTTGCAAAAATATAGAATTTCATAAATATTATTATAGATACATGACTGTTAGCATTGTAAAAACAGCCAAATTTATTTACCGTAATATTTACGAAGAATTTCATAAAGTAATTTTTGTCAGCGCTTAGCTAGGCTATGCTTGTGGAATAAAATCATAAGTAGAAAAGTACAATTAAAACAACAGCAGACCATTGTGAAAGAGATGCTTGCAGGAGGAAAGAAGTGGGGCAGGAGAGCCAGGGGTAGACTAAGAGTAACATGGATGGACAACGTTTAAACATGATGGATTCGCCTGTGTGTATTATCAGAATGTGCAACGGCAGCACACGACCGTGAAGGATGGAGGGTCATTACACGTCAACCTCTGCTGAGCGCACGGGGCACATTAATTAAAAATTTTCAGTTAGTAGGAAATTTTGAATATTGCCCGGGTGGCAGCCAAAGCCTACTCTTATCGATTTTGGACCACCAAGAGATCTTTAACATGCTCAGCTTGCACACGGAACCTCCGAGATATTTATACGTTATCCGAGAATACTAGGTGTTCTATCTTACCTATCATAAGATCAAGGGTGTGGTTGAAAGACAGCAGTAAGAAGGAGCCACGGAGTAGCAGTAGAAATACTGCAGAAAGAGTCAGGAGTCCAGAGGAGGGGGCAAAGGAGGTTGGGGGGGGGGGGGAGAAAGTGGAGACGAAAACAGACGACAGAACCTTATTAGAGAGCTGGAAAGGAGGTGAAAGGAGACAATTTTGGAGAACAAAATGTACCGTAGCTATCCGGATTCGAACCCGGGATCTATTGGATGAGAGCCGAACACCTTAACATGATCTAGTCCACGAGAGCCCCACGTCAACTTTTGTGACAGAGATGACACCTCCAGAGGCATACATAAGCTAGTAACAGGAACAGTGCATCTCTTTTTGGCCCCTACTGGAGCAAAGCTGTGCCAATGGTGCGTGAAACACCTATTCAATCAACAAATCCACAAACGACTTCATTTCGAGAATTTCTTTTTTTTTTAAAGTCGAAATTCGAAAATCACGAATTCAAGTTGCTCCCCC
>NW_004798219.1:170883-171987 GCF_000002075.1 Aplysia californica | reverse complement strand
ACACACACACACACACACACACACACACACACACACACACACACACGCACACACACACACACACCTATTATGTACACAAGTCGTATCTGTTTTCAAGTTACAGTTTTTACTTTACCTTATCAATAACATTAACATTCAGGGAGTGGTTGGAGAGTGCAGCTGATAGATATTTTTAGATACAAGTTCTCCTTCATTGCTGTTTATCAGTGGACAATCGTTTTTAGTGATATCAGAAATGTACCTGAAATCGGAAGGTTGGCCTCCTTATTGATCTTGGGGCAAAGAATGTTAAACATGTCCCTTTTGACTGTCACTGTCATCGGTCCATTTGTAGTTTTTTTTTTAAAGAGCTCAGTAATAGTTACGATATCCTCTGGCCTCTCGTCAAAACTACCTGATCATTTATTTCCTCGTGGAATTTTGTCTTATACAGACAGGACATGATAATAAGCAAGCATTACAAAAGTAACAAAATGTGAGAAGTGCTGATCGAAATTAGATCTGTATCTTTTGTCCACACCGGGGAAAAAGAGGTGTTTTGTTAGACAACGGCTCGCTCTTCACGTCACATGATGAAGTTGTGGCTACTACTTTTGTTTGCAATCTGATTGTCAGTCAGCTGTGAGCGGAAAGGACAATGGCAACAATAAAAGCACCACCACCACCAACAACAACAACAGTAATAATAACAACAACAACAACAACAACAGCAGCAACAACAGCAACAACAGCAACAGGAACAGCAACAACAGTAACAACAACAACAACAACAACAGGAGACCCAACATCATCTTTGTCCTAGCAGACGACTACGGCTTCAACGACATCGGTTACCATGGAAAACAGATCTCCATACTCGTCCTGGATAAAGTAAGACATTAAGTTTTTAATGATGATGAAAATGACAGAAGTGAGTACATTTCCAGCGTTTAGAGCGTCATTAAATCGGGCTAATTGATTTTAGCTCGCAAAGCTTGAAAGTGTACTCACGCCTGCACGCAAAACACGCCTGAGCGCGCACACTATTTTCCTATTCATGGTTATCTCAAGCATTCCCTTTGTGTTGTGTACACATGCATCTCTTTCTTTCTCTCACAACCCCCC
>NW_004798219.1:168632-170686 GCF_000002075.1 Aplysia californica | reverse complement strand
TCTCTCTCTCTCTCTCTCTTACAATAAGGCTTTAAAATTTGGTCAAAGTAGCCGTACCATTTGATCGACAGATAGCTCTACAAGGTGCTTCTGGCATGGTCATATCAAGACCTGTGTTTATTTCGTCAAAAGTGCAATCTGGATGATTTTCAGTTAATGAAACAAACTCATCTTTCATTTCCGAGGTTACTTTCACAATTTTTTTTCCGCCCGGTAAATTTTTTTTCAACAACGTCTTTCATTTTCGATCGCTCTGTGTACGCCAGATCGGCGATTGTTAAGATTTCTGAGTTTAATTCCGATTTGCGTTTTTCATAGCCTCGGGCATGTTTCGCTTTGGTCCCTAACCCTAACCCTAACCCTGACCATAACCTTAACCCTGACCCTAACCCTAACTTTCTCCAGGTAAGAAGGGACCAAAGCGATGCCCGAGGCTATGAAAAACGCAAATCGGGATTAAACGCGGGAATCTTAACAATCACCGGTAGATCTACTGTATGGAGTACTTCGATTGCTTTGCAACTGTTTAGTGAGCATTACGTAATCGTCAGCTCAGAGAAAAGCTTTTCGTAGTCCTGGATCTATACCGTATACTCTTTTTACGGTCCTGTACAGCCAAGGAAAATTTCCCTCTTGGATAATAAAGTACTAACTTATCTTATCTTATCTTACCGGTATTCTCTATTCATCCTCGAGACTGACTCCATTAATTTTTGTCAGACAGGCTTAATATGTTTTTATATCTTTCAGGTGAGATTTGTATTACGATTAGATCTAGATCTAGATTCTAGATCTATATAGCATGACAGCAGATGACGAGACGCGAAGAGTACACAACGAACGTTGCTAAGAGACAGAGTAGCTTCCCCTGATTCACAGATGATTGTTACATCATAGCTTCGCAGTTTTTCGTATGGTTGAATTTGAATTTTCCTTTGCTGTATTTGAACTGACAATGACGAATTTGATTTCCCTAGTGTTTACATTAATTGAGCTCTCCTGTGATTACATTTGAACTGACGTTTGCTTACGTTTTCCATTGTGTTGAATTTGAACTCTCTATGTTGAATTAATTTGACAATTTTGATATTTGAGCTTTCATTGCTACATTTAATTTGAACTCTCTATTTTGATATTTGATCATAGATAATATAGATAATTTTGGAAGGCTCTTGTGGCCTAGAGATTAAGGTGTTGGACTCTCATTCAAAGGTCCCGGGTTCGAATCCGGGTAGCGACCGAAAAATTTCCTTCTCTAAAATTACCACCTTTCACCTCCTTTCCTGCTCTCGAGCAAAGCTCTGTCGTCTGCTTTCGTCTCCTTTTTCTGCCCCCATCCCCTCACCTCCTTTTCCCCCTCCTCTGGGCTCTTGACTTTTTCTGCAGCCTTTCTACTGCTACTCCTTGCCTCCTTACTGCTGTCTTTCTGCCACACCCCCGATCTTATGGTAGGAAAGATCTACACTTAATCTTCTCGGACAAGGGCGAAAAATCTCTGAGTGGCCGTGTGAAAGTTGCGCACGTTAAAGATCCCTTGGAGGTCTAAAATCGATCAGATTAGGCTTCGGCCGCCACATGGGCAAAATTAAAAATCTCCTACCTACTGAAAATATTAGGTGAGTCCCGCGTGCTCATATGGCCTTATGCAGTTGCGAGCGCCGTAAAACACTTACCCAAATAAAAGTAGATAATTTGGGAGACAGTTTTCGACCCCACAGGTCAGAGCCAGTCTAGACTGAGAGGGATAAAACATTCTAGCAGAAAGACCGAGATACTCGATGATAATATTCTCCTCTCTTGTGAATCTAGCAGATAGACCTAGATACTCGATGATAATGTTCTCCCCTCTTGGGAATCGAACTCAGGCCACCTGCGTGTGATAGCCAAACATCTAACCGCTTCACCACTGACTCCCGTATCACAGTGTGAGTCTGTTTCTGTGGCAACCTACACTTATGTAACGGAATTTTTCCTTCATTATACACACACACACACACACACACGCACACACACACACGCACACACACACACAAACACACACACACGCACACACA
>NW_004798219.1:165443-167414 GCF_000002075.1 Aplysia californica | reverse complement strand
TAAGAGCATTGAAAATTCCCCCAAAGTTGCTTCCAGAAGAGTAAGACCATAGGTCTATGTAAAAAGCGATGACAAAAGAAGACTCAACATTTTTTCAGCTTAGTTTAAGGCCTAGTTGTCATACTCTCGATACTCTCCCGCCACAATTTTTGTCTAAAATTGTCCGTTGCAATAATGTAAATGAATATTCATGATAGACGATGACGCACTTGTTAGAGTTCGCCTCGATTTCGTTTTGAATGTTGGTGGCGCGAGACAACTGCCAGAGAGTTTTCCCGGAGCGCAGCTATTTCAGTCAGTGCCGAGGTCACAGGCACGATGAAGTCGTTTCCGGATTACAGCCGAAAAACTGAGAGTGAGTGGCTACCCAGTGTGGCACTTCACCGAGGAGGTCTTTTCTCTACACAAAGCTCCCAGTGTCGGTGGAATTTATTTTATTTTTGGTTCGCCAGTTCAAGTTTAAAAGATACCCCTTTACTTTATTCTAACTGATAAAATGAAAAGAATGGGAAGTGTATTTGTTAACAATGGTGAGTTTTGGTGTTTGATTAGGCCCTCCTAATGTTGGTACAAACAAGTTTCGCCATTGCCGGTTTGCGTTTCACCCAGGAGCATAATCCTTCCGACAGTTTAAATAACCAAGCGCAAAACGCTCGATCGTCAAAAAAAAATGAAAATGATACTTGTACGATAATGTATCTGAGCAATACTTATTATTATAGACGTTCATATTATGATACTAAACCTACAAATTCTACAAAATCATGACGGTTGATTTAAATAACAAAATAATTAATAAATAGCTTTTGTATAGCACGTACTAGTCCCACTTTACAGCAAGCTCTTACGGTACCCCACGCAGTAGACCCTAAAACACGCAGAAACGTTCTCGGTTTCCAGGGAAGAACTTAATTATACTTCCTATTTTCTTTTTGAATAAGGTGAAGATGAATAGGTGTGGTTAGCTGGTTTATTTCGGGAAAGTAATCGAGTACCTATAATTTGACATTGAAGAAGAGAGCAAGGCAGCAAGGGCAGGCCGAGGCGTGAGCCACGAACTGTTTTAAAGAGCGTGCGCGTGAGTCGCAGTCGAGATGCAAGAGAATTGTCACTCATAACGACAGTGCAAGTGCAAGGTGGATCGCCAGAAGAGGTGGGTGTGTATAGTTAAAGTTAAACCACAATAGGCTTGAATTAAACTAGATCTACATTCAAGTCGGTGGTCTGCATGACAAACTGGCATAGACCAATGAAATATTTAAATTAAGCCAGCGCGCGAACATGACGTCAGCTAGCAGACGACAGACGAGAGTGAGGGCTATACCCACGAGGGAGGAACAGCTAACAATCATTTCCCGAGCCTTTTGTCGAGGAGCCTGCGTGGTGCTTCGTAAACTCATGATGGTGATAAAACATGTAGACAGATGCACAAACTGTTCAGGTATTTGGTTAATCTGTTGTTTGTCTTGATTTCATTATAGCAAAAACTTTCCCGACTTGATTATTCCGATGGATCTCAGACATTAGAGAGCATGGTTCTCCTTTATATTATCTTAGGCTTCAGATTCTGATATATTCTCCTCTCGGATGCTCTCAAAATTCTCACGTTATCCTGATGTTTCGCCGTCACTCATCTGTTAAGCTTTTCCTTGTATTTCTCTGGGTTTGCCCCTGCCTTGTTTACCATCTGTATTCCCAGCGAGAGCAAGATTTGTAAAGCCTATTCGTTGAGTCCAAGTAGGCTATCATAGATTATCTGATTGTCTATTCAATTTCTGACCCCACCGACGATTTGCCTGCTTCTGGTTCTAAACTAGACTTTTTTTTATGTGAGTAGATCTACCGATATGGAGAGATGATCAAACCTAGATTCTAGATCTAATCTAGATTTAGACTCTAGACTTGAATTAGATTATGGTCAAATTCAGAGGGGCATGCCCCCCCCCCTCTCTCTCTCTTTCTCTCTCTCTC
>NW_004798219.1:128933-165343 GCF_000002075.1 Aplysia californica | reverse complement strand
TCGAAACGAAAATTGCCCGAGTAGCGGGGAAAGACTAAAAGTCAGACTGTAAAGAGTTTCATTTTAGGGAAGTTCCTCAGTTGTCTTCTATTTTCTGTTTTCCCAGAATACCTTTTGTGTCAAGGGATTTCTTCTGGATGGAAGAGCATCGAGTCCTTTAAGAACAGCCTCGAGAAAAGGTGAGAAACTTGCAATATTCTTTGCCTTCTTTTCTCTTGCAGTATACTGATGGTAAATGTTAAAGGGCCATAATTTGGAAGACTGAAGACTGATGATCAGCCCCTAAGACTATCAAGCTGCAGTCACTGATGAAATAGGCTATACCACAGTTTTCAGTCGGCAGAGACAGCACCTAAACAAAACAAGCTGCTGCCGACCAGTAGGCCCACGAATAATCTTTCTGACATTGCGATGAGTGAAACTGATGGTAAATATTAAAGGGCTATAATTTTGAAGACTGATGATCAGCCCCTAAGACTATCAAGCTGCAGTCACTGATGAAATAGGCTATGTGTAGAGTGGGCAGAAACAGCACCTAAGAGTAGCGAGCTGCTGCCCACTATAAAACCGCAGTAGATGAAGATTGGTCTGTGATCGGAGGGGAGGGGGTGGATGGGAACTACTGTAGCTGACACTATGCAAGTGAAAGATAGGCGGTTATCTTGTCGACGTATTGAATAACATAATATGTATTCTGGCAATGACTGTCGTGGTGAGTATTTCAGACACTGTTGGTTTCATTTCCCTTTGCGAAGTTCAACATTTCTCCTTTTTCCTGTTTGAGCTGGCCATGTAAGTTGGCCCATCGTTGTTTTTGAACTTCGCTGAAATTTGCATGCAAATTTTCTCCACAGCTTGTCGGGTGTTTAAAATGTCGCAAAAGAATAATAGAATTCTCTTAACTTGAGAGGTTTGAAACTATAAAATTTTGAAATGATGACTTAATTGATGGTAAGTGGCAGTGCCAATAATCTAGCCTATGAGTAAACTTGAAGCCAATCTTGTGTTGCTTTGGAATTGACTGCATAAGCCCCTAATCTCAGCAAGCTGCAGTCATTGATGAAATAGAATTGTTGTGCATCTACAGTACAGCAGGCAGAGACAGCACCTAAATTTAGCAAGCTGCTGCCTGCAGAACGTGAAGAGGTGAAGATTGTTGGCTTTGGCTCGCGACCTGCTCTGCGTAAAATACAAAGACTTTACTACGAGGCTAAAGCAGATGCAGTTTTCTTGTAGACATTTCAAAGTCCACTCATGGAAGGCTAGGCTTGATGGTAACAGTTGCCAGAAACACCACCTTGGACTAGTAACCCCATGCCTTTGTATGAATTCTTTTTCCGAGAGCCGATGCTGAGGACTCGTGCCCTTCCCCCCCACCTTCCTGGCAGAGGACCAGCCGCGGAGGACCCAAAGGGAAGCGTCTCTAACGGACCACGAAGGTTAGTTTTTGTTTCAGTGTCCAAAGAGGAAGTAGAGATGGGTTGGGCGTGGTGTAATTGGAAAGTTTTCCAAAGACTGAAAATCCCGTGCTAAAATACGATCCCTTCTGTTGTAACTAGAACGGTAGTGACGCACATTCTGACATCTGTAGATATTCCATTTTCTGGAGCATACCCGGTATCCTACCTACCGTATGACCTTGTATTTTTCCACAAGCATCGCTCTCCGTTAAAACCTAGCTCTAAATTCTGCGGCTCGAGGGAGAGTGCAAGTTAACTTGAGCGAGTTGCGGCTAAAGCGTAGAAATCAAGGTGTAAAGACTGCCTTTTTTGTGGGAGCTACAGTAGTTTTCTCCCGCTTTCTGTTTTCTCAGAGTACATGGTGTTTCAAGAGATGTATTCTGGAAGATCCTCGAGTCATGCAGGACCAGCCAAGAGAAAAGGTGAAAATGGCTAGGTTATTTGTCTTCTTTGCTTTTCAAGTACGTTGATGTGAGTGGAGAGTATTATTATGCGTGGGAAAAACTACAGTTTTCTGTGAGAAATTACGGCAACGCATGTTCTGAAATGTTTCCATATTTCGGTTTCTTTAACTTGGCGCCCCTACGGAGGGATCCGTTTCTTGAGAGTGCCCTACCTTCCTCATGACCTCGTATTTTTCCACAAGCGCTGTACTCCGCGGAAACCTAGCTCTATTGCGAAACGAAAATTGCCCGAGTAAAAAGTCAGACTGTAAAGAGTTTCATTTTAGGGAAGTTCCTCAGTTGTCTTCTATTTTCTGTTTTCCCAGAATACCTCTTGTGTCAAGGGATTTCTTCTGGATGGAAGAGCATCGAGTCCTTTAAGAACAGCCTAGAGAAAAGGTGAGAAACTTGCAATATTCTTTGCCTTCTTTTCTCTTGCAGTATACTGATGGTAAATGTTAAAGGGCCATAATTTGGAAGACTGAAGACTGATGATCAGCCCCTAAGACTATCAAGCTGCAGTCACTGATGAAATAGGCTATGTGTAGAGTGGGCAGAAACAGCACCTAAGAGTAGCGAGCTGCTGCCCACTATAAAACCGCAGTAGATGAAGATTGGTCTGTGATCGGAGGGGAGGTGGTGGATGGGAACTACTGTAGCTGACACTATGCAAGTGAAAGATAGGCGGTTATCTTGTCGACGTATTGAATAACATAATATGTATTCTGGCAATGACTGTCGTGGTGAGTATTTCAGACACTGTTGGTTTCATTTCCCTTTGCGAAGTTCAACATTTCTCCTTTTTCCTGTTTGAGCTGGCCATGTAAGTTGGCCCATCGTTGTTTTTGAACTTCGCTGAAATTTGCATGCAAATTTTCTCCACAGCTTGTCGGGTGTTTAAAATGTCGCAAAAGAATAATAGAATTCTCTTAACTTGAGAGGTTTGAAACTATAAAATTTTGAAATGATGACTTAATTGATGGTAAGTGGCAGTGCCAATAATCTAGCCTATGAGTAAACTTGAAGCCAATCTTGTGTTGCTTTGGAATTGACTGCATAAGCCCCTAATCTCAGCAAGCTGCAGTCATTGATGAAATAGAATTGTGCATCTACAGTACAGCAGGCAGAGACAGCACCTAAATTTAGCAAGCTGCTGCCTGCAGAACGTGAAGAGGTGAAGATTGTTGGCTTTGGCTCGCGACCTGCTCTGCGTAAAATACAAAGACTTTACTACGAGGCTAAAGCAGATGCAGTTTTCTTGTAGACATTTCAAAGTCCACTCATGGAAGGCTAGGCTTGATGGTAACAGTTGCCAGAAACACCACCTTGGACTAGTAACCCCATGCCTTTGTATGAATTCTTTTTCCGAGAGCCGATGCTGAGGACTCATGCCCTCCCCCCCCACCTTCCTGGCAGAGGACCAGCCGCGGAGGACCCAAAGGGAAGCGTCTCTAACGGACCACGAAGGTTAGTTTTTGTTTCAGTGTCCAAAGAGGAAGTAGAGATGGGTTGGGCGTGGTGTAATTGGAAAGTTTTCCAAAGACTGAAAATCCCGTGCTAAAATACGATCCCTTCTGTTGTAACTAGAACGGTAGTGACGCACATTCTGACATCTGTAGATATTCCATTTTCTGGAGCATACCCGGTATCCTACCTACCGTATGACCTTGTATTTTTCCACAAGCATCGCTCTCCGTTAAAACCTAGCTCTAAATTCTGCGGCTCGAGGGAGAGTGCAAGTTAACTTGAGCGAGTTGCGGCTAAAGCGTAGAAATCGAGGTGTAAAGACTGCCTTTTTTGTGGGAGCTACAGTAGTTTTCTCCCGCTTTCTGTTTTCTCAGAGTACATGGTGTTTCAAGAGATGTATTCTGGAAGATCCTCGAGTCATGCAGGACCAGCCAAGAGATAAGGTGAGAATGGCTAGGTTATTTGTCTTCTTTGCTTTTCAAGTACGTTGATGTGAGTGGAGAGTATTATTATGCGTGGGAAAAACTACAGTTTTCTGTGAGAAATTACGGCAACGCATGTTCTGAAATGTTTCCATATTTCGGTTTCTTTAACTTGGCGCTCCTACGGAGGGATCTGTTTCTTGAGAGTGCCCTACCTTCCTCATGACCTCGTATTTTTCCACAAGCGCTGTACTCAGCGGAAACCTAGCTCTATTGCGAAACGAAAATTGCCCGAGTAGCGGGGAAAGACTAAAAGTCAGACTGTAAAGAGTTTCATTTTAGGGAAGTTCCTCAGTTGTCTTCTATTTTCTGTTTTCCCAGAATACCTTTTGTGTCAAGGGATTTCTTCTGGATGGAAGAGCATCGAGTCCTTTAAGAACAGCCTCGAGAAAAGGTGAGAAACTTGCAATATTCTTTGCCTTCTTTTCTCTTGCAGTATACTGATGGTAAATGTTAAAGGGCCATAATTTGGAAGACTGAAGACTGATGATCAGCCCCTAAGACTATCAAGCTGCAGTCACTGATGAAATAGGCTATACCACAGTTTTCAGTCGGCAGAGACAGCACCTAAACAAAACAAGCTGCTGCCGACCAGTAGGCCCACGAATAATCTTTCTGACATTGCGATGAGTGAAACTGATGGTAAATATTAAAGGGCTATAATTTTGAAGACTGATGATCAGCCCCTAAGACTATCAAGCTGCAGTCACTGATGAAATAGGCTATGTGTAGAGTGGGCAGAAACAGCACCTAAGAGTAGCGAGCTGCTGCCCACTATAAAACCGCAGTAGATGAAGATTGGTCTGTGATCGGAGGGGAGGGGGTGGATGGGAACTACTGTAGCTGACACTATGCAAGTGAAAGATAGGCGGTTATCTTGTCGACGTATTGAATAACATAATATGTATTCTGGCAATGACTGTCGTGGTGAGTATTTCAGACACTGTTGGTTTCATTTCCCTTTGCGAAGTTCAACATTTCTCCTTTTTCCTGTTTGAGCTGGCCATGTAAGTTGGCCCATCGTTGTTTTTGAACTTCGCTGAAATTTGCATGCAAATTTTCTCCACAGCTTGTCGGGTGTTTAAAATGTCGCAAAAGAATAATAGAATTCTCTTAACTTGAGAGGTTTGAAACTATAAAATTTTGAAATGATGACTTAATTGATGGTAAGTGGCAGTGCCAATAATCTAGCCTATGAGTAAACTTGAAGCCAATCTTGTGTTGCTTTGGAATTGACTGCATAAGCCCCTAATCTCAGCAAGCTGCAGTCATTGATGAAATAGAATTGTTGTGCATCTACAGTACAGCAGGCAGAGACAGCACCTAAATTTAGCAAGCTGCTGCCTGCAGAACGTGAAGAGGTGAAGATTGTTGGCTTTGGCTCGCGACCTGCTCTGCGTAAAATACAAAGACTTTACTACGAGGCTAAAGCAGATGCAGTTTTCTTGTAGACATTTCAAAGTCCACTCATGGAAGGCTAGGCTTGATGGTAACAGTTGCCAGAAACACCACCTTGGACTAGTAACCCCATGCCTTTGTATGAATTCTTTTTCCGAGAGCCGATGCTGAGGACTCGTGCCCTTCCCCCCCACCTTCCTGGCAGAGGACCAGCCGCGGAGGACCCAAAGGGAAGCGTCTCTAACGGACCACGAAGGTTAGTTTTTGTTTCAGTGTCCAAAGAGGAAGTAGAGATGGGTTGGGCGTGGTGTAATTGGAAAGTTTTCCAAAGACTGAAAATCCCGTGCTAAAATACGATCCCTTCTGTTGTAACTAGAACGGTAGTGACGCACATTCTGACATCTGTAGATATTCCATTTTCTGGAGCATACCCGGTATCCTACCTACCGTATGACCTTGTATTTTTCCACAAGCATCGCTCTCCGTTAAAACCTAGCTCTAAATTCTGCGGCTCGAGGGAGAGTGCAAGTTAACTTGAGCGAGTTGCGGCTAAAGCGTAGAAATCGAGGTGTAAAGACTGCCTTTTTTGTGGGAGCTACAGTAGTTTTCTCCCGCTTTCTGTTTTCTCAGAGTACATGGTGTTTCAAGAGATGTATTCTGGAAGATCCTCGAGTCATGCAGGACCAGCCAAGAGATAAGGTGAGAATGGCTAGGTTATTTGTCTTCTTTGCTTTTCAAGTACGTTGATGTGAGTGGAGAGTATTATTATGCGTGGGAAAAACTACAGTTTTCTGTGAGAAATTACGGCAACGCATGTTCTGAAATGTTTCCATATTTCGGTTTCTTTAACTTGGCGCTCCTACGGAGGGATCTGTTTCTTGAGAGTGCCCTACCTTCCTCATGACCTCGTATTTTTCCACAAGCGCTGTACTCAGCGGAAACCTAGCTCTATTGCGAAACGAAAATTGCCCGAGTAGCGGGGAAAGACTAAAAGTCAGACTGTAAAGAGTTTCATTTTAGGGAAGTTCCTCAGTTGTCTTCTATTTTCTGTTTTCCCAGAATACCTTTTGTGTCAAGGGATTTCTTCTGGATGGAAGAGCATCGAGTCCTTTAAGAACAGCCTCGAGAAAAGGTGAGAAACTTGCAATATTCTTTGCCTTCTTTTCTCTTGCAGTATACTGATGGTAAATGTTAAAGGGCCATAATTTGGAAGACTGAAGACTGATGATCAGCCCCTAAGACTATCAAGCTGCAGTCACTGATGAAATAGGCTATACCACAGTTTTCAGTCGGCAGAGACAGCACCTAAACAAAACAAGCTGCTGCCGACCAGTAGGCCCACGAATAATCTTTCTGACATTGCGATGAGTGAAACTGATGGTAAATATTAAAGGGCTATAATTTTGAAGACTGATGATCAGCCCCTAAGACTATCAAGCTGCAGTCACTGATGAAATAGGCTATGTTTTCAGTCGGCAGAGACAGCACCTAAACAAAACAAGCTGCTGCCGACCAGTAGGCCGCACGAGATGAATCTTGGTCTGACATCGGAGTGAAACTGATGGTAAATATTAAAGGGCTATAATTTTGAAGACTGATGATCAGCCCCTAAGACTATCAAGCTGCAGTCACTGATGAAATAGGCTATACCACAGTTTTCAGTCGGCAGAGACAGCACCTAAACAAAACAAGCTGCTGCCGACCAGTAGGCCCACGAATAATCTTTCTGACATTGCGATGAGTGAAACTGATGGTAAATATTAAAGGGCTATAATTTTGAAGACTGATGATCAGCCCCTAAGACTATCAAGCTGCAGTCACTGATGAAATAGGCTATGTGTAGAGTGGGCAGAAACAGCACCTAAGAGTAGCGAGCTGCTGCCCACTATAAAACCGCAGTAGATGAAGATTGGTCTGTGATCGGAGGGGAGGGGGTGGATGGGAACTACTGTAGCTGACACTATGCAAGTGAAAGATAGGCGGTTATCTTGTCGACGTATTGAATAACATAATATGTATTCTGGCAATGACTGTCGTGGTGAGTATTTCAGACACTGTTGGTTTCATTTCCCTTTGCGAAGTTCAACATTTCTCCTTTTTCCTGTTTGAGCTGGCCTTGTAAGTTGGCCCATCGTTGTTTTTGAACTTCGCTGAAATTTGCATGCAAATTTTCTCCACAGCTTGTCGGGTGTTTAAAATGTCGCAAAAGAATAATAGAATTCTCTTAACTTGAGAGGTTTGAAACTATAAAATTTTGAAATGATGACTTAATTGATGGTAAGTGGCAGTGCCAATAATCTAGCCTATGAGTAAACTTGAAGCCAATCTTGTGTTGCTTTGGAATTGACTGCATAAGCCCCTAATCTCAGCAAGCTGCAGTCATTGATGAAATAGAATTGTTGTGCATCTACAGTACAGCAGGCAGAGACAGCACCTAAATTTAGCAAGCTGCTGCCTGCAGAACGTGAAGAGGTGAAGATTGTTAGCTTTGGCTCGGGACCTGCTCTGCGTAAAATACAAAGACTTTACTACGAGGCTAAAGCAGATGCAGTTTTCTTGTAGACATTTCAAAGTCCACTCATGGAAGGCTAGGCTTGATGGTAACAGTTGCCAGAAACACCACCTTGGACTAGTAACCCCATGCCTTTGTATGAATTCTTTTTCCGAGAGCCGATGCTGAGGACTCGTGCCCTTCCCCCCCACCTTCCTGGCAGAGGACCAGCCGCGGAGGACCCAAAGGGAAGCGTCTCTAACGGACCACGAAGGTTAGTTTTTGTTTCAGTGTCCAAAGAGGAAGTAGAGATGGGTTGGGCGTGGTGTAATTGGAAAGTTTTCCAAAGACTGAAAATCCCGTGCTAAAATACGATCCCTTCTGTTGTAACTAGAACGGTAGTGACGCACATTCTGACATCTGTAGATATTCCATTTTCTGGAGCATACCCGGTATCCTACCTACCGTATGACCTTGTATTTTTCCACAAGCATCGCTCTCCGTTAAAACCTAGCTCTAAATTCTGCGGCTCGAGGGAGAGTGCAAGTTAACTTGAGCGAGTTGCGGCTAAAGGGTAGAAATCGAGGTGTAAAGACTGCCTTTTTTGTGGGAGCTACAGTAGTTTTCTCCCGCTTTCTGTTTTCTCAGAGTACATGGTGTTTCAAGAGATGTATTCTGGAAGATCCTCGAGTCATGCAGGACCAGCCAAGAGAAAAGGTGAGAATGGCTAGGTTATTTGTCTTCTTTGCTTTTCAAGTACGTTGATGTGAGTGGAGAGTATTATTATGCGTGGGAAAAACTACAGTTTTCTGTGAGAAATTATGGCAACGCATGTTCTGAAATGTTTCCATATTTGGGTTTCTTTAACTTGGCGCTCCTACGGAGGGATCCGTTTCTTGAGAGTGCCCTACCTTCCTCATGACCTCGTATTTTTCCACAAGCGCTGTACTCCGCGGAAACCTAGCTCTATTGCGAAACGAAAATTGCCCGAGTAGCGGGGAAAGACTAAAAGTCAGACTGTAAAGAGTTTCATTTTAGGGAAGTTCCTCAGTTGTCTTCTATTTTCTGTTTTCCCAGAATACCTTTTGTGTCAAGGGATTTCTTCTGGATGGAAGAGCATCGAGTCCTTTAAGAACAGCCTCGAGAAAAGGTGAGAAACTTGCAATATTCTTTGCCTTCTTTTCTCTTGCAGTATACTGATGGTAAATGTTAAAGGGCCATAATTTGGAAGACTGAAGACTGATGATCAGCCCCTAAGACTATCAAGCTGCAGTCACTGATGAAATAGGCTATACCACAGTTTTCAGTCGGCAGAGACAGCACCTAAACAAAACAAGCTGCTGCCGACCAGTAGGCCCACGAATAATCTTTCTGACATTGCGATGAGTGAAACTGATGGTAAATATTAAAGGGCTATAATTGAAGACTGATGATCAGCCCCTAAGACTATCAAGCTGCAGTCACTGATGAAATAGGCTATGTGTAGAGTGGGCAGAAACAGCACCTAAGAGTAGCGAGCTGCTGCCCACTATAAAACCGCAGTAGATGAAGATTGGTCTGTGATCGGAGGGGAGGGGGTGGATGGGAACTACTGTAGCTGACACTATGCAAGTGAAAGATAGGCGGTTATCTTGTCGACGTATTGAATAACATAATATGTATTCTGGCAATGACTGTCGTGGTGAGTATTTCAGACACTGTTGGTTTCATTTCCCTTTGCGAAGTTCAACATTTCTCCTTTTTCCTGTTTGAGCTGGCCATGTAAGTTGGCCCATCGTTGTTTTTGAACTTCGCTGAAATTTGCATGCAAATTTTCTCCACAGCTTGTCGGGTGTTTAAAATGTCGCAAAAGAATAATAGAATTCTCTTAACTTGAGAGGTTTGAAACTATAAAAGTTTGAAATGATGACTTAATTGATGGTAAGTGGCAGTGCCAATAATCTAGCCTATGAGTAAACTTGAAGCCAATCTTGTGTTGCTTTGGAATTGACTGCATAAGCCCCTAATCTCAGCAAGCTGCAGTCATTGATGAAATAGAATTGTGCATCTACAGTACAGCAGGCAGAGACAGCACCTAAATTTAGCAAGCTGCTGCCTGCAGAACGTGAAGAGGTGAAGATTGTTAGCTTTGGCTCGCGACCTGCTCTGCGTAAAATACAAAGACTTTACTACGAGGCTAAAGCAGATGCAGTTTTCTTGTAGACATTTCAAAGTCCACTCATGGAAGGCTAGGCTTGATGGTAACAGTTGCCAGAAACACCACCTTGGACTAGTAACCCCATGCCTTTGTATGAATTCTTTTTCCGAGAGCCGATGCTGAGGACTCGTGCCCTTCCCCCCCACCTTCCTGGCAGAGGACCAGCCGCGGAGGACCCAAAGGGAAGCGTCTCTAACGGACCACGAAGGTTAGTTTTTGTTTCAGTGTCCAAAGAGGAAGTAGAAGATGGGTTGGGCGTGGTGTAATTGGAAAGTTTTCCAAAGACTGAAAATCCCGTGCTAAAATACGATCCCTTCTGTTGTAACTAGAACGGTAGTGACGCACATTCTGACATCTGTAGATATTCCATTTTCTGGAGCATACCCGGTATCCTACCTACCGTATGACCTTGTATTTTTCCACAAGCATCGCTCTCCGTTAAAACCTAGCTCTAAATTCTGCGGCTCGAGGGAGAGTGCAAGTTAACTTGAGCGAGTTGCGGCTAAAGGGTAGAAATCGAGGTGTAAAGACTGCCTTTTTTGTGGGAGCTACAGTAGTTTTCTCCCGCTTTCTGTTTTCTCAGAGTACATGGTGTTTCAAGAGATGTATTCTGGAAGATCCTCGAGTCATGCAGGACCAGCCAAGAGAAAAGGTGAGAATGGCTAGGTTATTTGTCTTCTTTGCTTTTCAAGTACGTTGATGTGAGTGGAGAGTATTATTATGCGTGGGAAAAACTACAGTTTTCTGTGAGAAATTATGGCAACGCATGTTCTGAAATGTTTCCATATTTGGGTTTCTTTAACTTGGCGCTCCTACGGAGGGATCCGTTTCTTGAGAGTGCCCTACCTTCCTCATGACCTCGTATTTTTCCACAAGCGCTGTACTCCGCGGAAACCTAGCTCTATTGCGAAACGAAAATTGACCGAGTAGCGGGGAAAGACTAAAAGTCATACTGTAAAGAGTTTCATTTTAGGGAAGTTCCTCAGTTGTCTTCTATTTTCTGTTTTTCCCAGAATACCTCTTGTGTCAAGGGATTTCTTCTGGATGGAAGAGCATCGAGTCCTTTAAGAACAGCCTCGAGAAAAGGTGAGAACCTTGCAATATTCTTTGCCTTCTTTTCTCTTGCAGTATACTGATGGTAAATGTTAAAGGGCCATAATTTGGAAGACTGAAGACTGATGATCAGCCCCTAAGACTATCAAGCTGCAGTCACTGATGAAATAGGCTATACCACAGTTTTCAGTCGGCAGAGACAGCACCTAAACAAAACAAGCTGCTGCCGACCAGTAGGCCCACGAATAATCTTTCTGACATTGCGATGAGTGAAACTGATGGTAAATATTAAAGGGCTATAATTGAAGACTGATGATCAGCCCCTAAGACTATCAAGCTGCAGTCACTGATGAAATAGGCTATGTGTAGAGTGGGCAGAAACAGCACCTAAGAGTAGCGAGCTGCTGCCCACTATAAAACCGCAGTAGATGAAGATTGGTCTGTGATCAGAGGGGAGGGGGTGGATGGGAACTACTGTAGCTGGCACTATGCAAGTGAAAGATAGGCGGTTATCTTGTCCATGTATTGAATAACATAATATGTATTCTGGCAATGACTGTCGTGGTGAGTATTTCAGACACTGTTGGTTTCATTTCCCTTTGCGAAGTTCAACATTTCTCCTTTTTCCTGTTTGAGCTGGCCATGTAAGTTGGCCCATCGTTGTTTTTGAACTTCGCTGAAATTTGCATGCAAATTTTCTCCACAGCTTGTCGGGTGTTTAAAATGTCGCAAAAGAATAATAGAATTCTCTTAACTTGAGAGGTTTGAAACTATAAAATTTTGAAATGATGACTTAATTGATGGTAAGTGGCAGTGCCAATAATCTAGCCTATGAGTAAACTTGAAGCCAATCTTGTGTTGCTTTGGAATTGACTGCATAAGCCCCTAATCTCAGCAAGCTGCAGTCATTGATGAAATAGAATTGTTGTGCATCTACAGTACAGCAGGCAGAGACAGCACCTAAATTTAGCAAGCTGCTGCCTGCAGAACGTGAAGAGGTGAAGATTGTTGGCTTTGGCTCGCGACCTGCTCTGCGTAAAATACAAAGACTTTACTACGAGGCTAAAGCAGATGCAGTTTTCTTGTAGACATTTCAAAGTCCACTCATGGAAGGCTAGGCTTGATGGTAACAGTTGCCAGAAACACCACCTTGGACTAGTAACCCCATGCCTTTGTATGAATTCTTTTTCCGAGAGCCGATGCTGAGGACTCGTGCCCTTCCCCCCCACCTTCCTGGCAGAGGACCAGCCGCGGAGGACCCAAAGGGAAGCGTCTCTAACGGACCACGAAGGTTAGTTTTTGTTTCAGTGTCCAAAGAGGAAGTAGAGATGGGTTGGGCGTGGTGTAATTGGAAAGTTTTCCAAAGACTGAAAATATCGTGCTAAAATACGATCCCTTCTGTTGTAACTAGAACGGTAGTGACGCACATTCTGACATCTGTAGATATTCCATTTTCTGGAGCATACCCGGTATCCTACCTACCGTATGACCTTGTATTTTTCCACAAGCATCGCTCTCCGTTAAAACCTAGCTCTAAATTCTGCGGCTCGAGGGAGAGTGCAAGTTAACTTGAGCGAGTTGCGGCTAAAGGGTAGAAATCGAGGTGTAAAGACTGCCTTTTTTGTGGGAGCTACAGTAGTTTTCTCCCGCTTTCTGTTTTCTCAGAGTACATGGTGTTTCAAGAGATGTATTCTGGAAGATCCTCGAGTCATGCAGGACCAGCCAAGAGAAAAGGTGAGAATGGCTAGGTTATTTGTCTTCTTTGCTTTTCAAGTACGTTGATGTGAGTGGAGAGTATTATTATGCGTGGGAAAAACTACAGTTTTCTGTGAGAAATTATGGCAACGCATGTTCTGAAATGTTTCCATATTTGGGTTTCTTTAACTTGGCGCTCCTACGGAGGGATCCGTTTCTTGAGAGTGCCCTACCTTCCTCATGACCTCGTATTTTTCCACAAGCGCTGTACTCAGCGGAAACCTAGCTCTATTGCGAAACGAAAATTGCCCGAGTAGCGGGGAAAGACTAAAAGTCAGACTGTAAAGAGTTTCATTTTAGGGAAGTTCCTCAGTTGTCTTCTATTTTCTGTTTTCCCAGAATACCTTTTGTGTCAAGGGATTTCTTCTGGATGGAAGAGCATCGAGTCCTTTAAGAACAGCCTCGAGAAAAGGTGAGAAACTTGCAATATTCTTTGCCTTCTTTTCTCTTGCAGTATACTGATGGTAAATGTTAAAGGGCCATAATTTGGAAGACTGAAGACTGATGATCAGCCCCTAAGACTATCAAGCTGCAGTCACTGATGAAATAGGCTATACCACAGTTTTCAGTCGGCAGAGACAGCACCTAAACAAAACAAGCTGCTGCCGACCAGTAGGCCCACGAATAATCTTTCTGACATTGCGATGAGTGAAACTGATGGTAAATATTAAAGGGCTATAATTTTGAAGACTGATGATCAGCCCCTAAGACTATCAAGCTGCAGTCACTGATGAAATAGGCTATGTGTAGAGTGGGCAGAAACAGCACCTAAGAGTAGCGAGCTGCTGCCCACTATAAAACCGCAGTAGATGAAGATTGGTCTGTGATCGGAGGGGAGGGGGTGGATGGGAACTACTGTAGCTGACACTATGCAAGTGAAAGATAGGCGGTTATCTTGTCGACGTATTGAATAACATAATATGTATTCTGGCAATGACTGTCGTGGTGAGTATTTCAGACACTGTTGGTTTCATTTCCCTTTGCGAAGTTCAACATTTCTCCTTTTTCCTGTTTGAGCTGGCCATGTAAGTTGGCCCATCGTTGTTTTTGAACTTCGCTGAAATTTGCATGCAAATTTTCTCCACAGCTTGTCGGGTGTTTAAAATGTCGCAAAAGAATAATAGAATTCTCTTAACTTGAGAGGTTTGAAACTATAAAATTTTGAAATGATGACTTAATTGATGGTAAGTGGCAGTGCCAATAATCTAGCCTATGAGTAAACTTGAAGCCAATCTTGTGTTGCTTTGGAATTGACTGCATAAGCCCCTAATCTCAGCAAGCTGCAGTCATTGATGAAATAGAATTGTTGTGCATCTACAGTACAGCAGGCAGAGACAGCACCTAAATTTAGCAAGCTGCTGCCTGCAGAACGTGAAGAGGTGAAGATTGTTGGCTTTGGCTCGCGACCTGCTCTGCGTAAAATACAAAGACTTTACTACGAGGCTAAAGCAGATGCAGTTTTCTTGTAGACATTTCAAAGTCCACTCATGGAAGGCTAGGCTTGATGGTAACAGTTGCCAGAAACACCACCTTGGACTAGTAACCCCATGCCTTTGTATGAATTCTTTTTCCGAGAGCCGATGCTGAGGACTCGTGCCCTTCCCCCCCACCTTCCTGGCAGAGGACCAGCCGCGGAGGACCCAAAGGGAAGCGTCTCTAACGGACCACGAAGGTTAGTTTTTGTTTCAGTGTCCAAAGAGGAAGTAGAGATGGGTTGGGCGTGGTGTAATTGGAAAGTTTTCCAAAGACTGAAAATATCGTGCTAAAATACGATCCCTTCTGTTGTAACTAGAACGGTAGTGACGCACATTCTGACATCTGTAGATATTCCATTTTCTGGAGCATACCCGGTATCCTACCTACCGTATGACCTTGTATTTTTCCACAAGCATCGCTCTCCGTTAAAACCTAGCTCTAAATTCTGCGGCTCGAGGGAGAGTGCAAGTTAACTTGAGCGAGTTGCGGCTAAAGGGTAGAAATCGAGGTGTAAAGACTGCCTTTTTTGTGGGAGCTACAGTAGTTTTCTCCCGCTTTCTGTTTTCTCAGAGTACATGGTGTTTCAAGAGATGTATTCTGGAAGATCCTCGAGTCATGCAGGACCAGCCAAGAGAAAAGGTGAGAATGGCTAGGTTATTTGTCTTCTTTGCTTTTCAAGTACGTTGATGTGAGTGGAGAGTATTATTATGCGTTGGAAAAACTACAGTTTTCTGTGAGAAATTATGGCAACGCATGTTCTGAAATGTTTCCATATTTGGGTTTCTTTAACTTGGCGCTCCTACGGAGGGATCCGTTTCTTGAGAGTGCCCTACCTTCCTCATGACCTCGTATTTTTCCACAAGCGCTGTACTCCGCGGAAACCTAGCTCTATTGCGAAACGAAAATTGCCCGAGTAGCGGGGAAAGACTAAAAGTCAGACTGTAAAGAGTTTCATTTTAGGGAAGTTCCTCAGTTGTCTTCTATTTTCTGTTTTCCCAGAATACCTTTTGTGTCAAGGGATTTCTTCTGGATGGAAGAGCATCGAGTCCTTTAAGAACAGCCTCGAGAAAAGGTGAGAAACTTGCAATATTCTTTGCCTTCTTTTCTCTTGCAGTATACTGATGGTAAATGTTAAAGGGCCATAATTTGGAAGACTGAAGACTGATGATCAGCCCCTAAGACTATCAAGCTGCAGTCACTGATGAAATAGGCTATACCACAGTTTTCAGTCGGCAGAGACAGCACCTAAAGAAAACAAGCTGCTGCCGACCAGTAGGCCCACGAATAATCTTTCTGACATTGCGATGAGTGAAACTGATGGTAAATATTAAAGGGCTATAATTGAAGACTGATGATCAGCCCCTAAGACTATCAAGCTGCAGTCACTGATGAAATAGGCTATGTGTAGAGTGGGCAGAAACAGCACCTAAGAGTAGCGAGCTGCTGCCCACTATAAAACCGCAGTAGATGAAGATTGGTCTGTGATCGGAGGGGAGGTGGTGGATGGGAACTACTGTAGCTGACACTATGCAAGTGAAAGATAGGCGGTTATCTTGTCGACGTATTGAATAACATAATATGTATTCTGGCAATGACTGTCGTGGTGAGTATTTCAGACACTGTTGGTTTCATTTCCCTTTGCGAAGTTCAACATTTCTCCTTTTTCCTGTTTGAGCTGGCCATGTAAGTTGGCCCATCGTTGTTTTTGAACTTCGCTGAAATTTGCATGCAAATTTTCTCCACAGCTTGTCGGGTGTTTAAAATGTCGCAAAAGAATAATAGAATTCTCTTAACTTGAGAGGTTTGAAACTATAAAATTTTGAAATGATGACTTAATTGATGGTAAGTGGCAGTGCCAATAATCTAGCCTATGAGTAAACTTGAAGCCAATCTTGTGTTGCTTTGGAATTGACTGCATAAGCCCCTAATCTCAGCAAGCTGCAGTCATTGATGAAATAGAATTGTTGTGCATCTACAGTACAGCAGGCAGAGACAGCACCTAAATTTAGCAAGCTGCTGCCTGCAGAACGTGAAGAGGTGAAGATTGTTGGCTTTGGCTCGCGACCTGCTCTGCGTAAAATACAAAGACTTTACTACGAGGCTAAAGCAGATGCAGTTTTCTAGTAGACATTTCAAAGTCCACTCATGGAAGGCTAGGCTTGATGGTAACAGTTGCCAGAAACACCACCTTGGACTAGTAACCCCATGCCTTTGTATGAATTCTTTTTCCGAGAGCCGATGCTGAGGACTCGTGCCCTTCCCCCCCACCTTCCTGGCAGAGGACCAGCCGCGGAGGACCCAAAGGGAAGCGTCTCTAACGGACCACGAAGGTTAGTTTTTGTTTCAGTGTCCAAAGAGGAAGTAGAGATGGGTTGGGCGTGGTGTAATTGGAAAGTTTTCCAAAGACTGAAAATCCCGTGCTAAAATACGATCCCTTCTGTTGTAACTAGAACGGTAGTGACGCACATTCTGACATCTGTAGATATTCCATTTTCTGGAGCATACCCGGTATCCTACCTACCGTATGACCTTGTATTTTTCCACAAGCATCGCTCTCCGTTAAAACCTAGCTCTAAATTCTGCGGCTCGAGGGAGAGTGCCAGTTAACTTGAGTGAGTTGCGGCTAAAGGGTAGAAATCGAGGTGTAAAGACTGCCTTTTTTGTGGGAGCTACAGTAGTTTTCTCCCGCTTTCTGTTTTCTCAGAGTACATGGTGTTTCAAGAGATGTATTCTGGAAGATCCTCGAGTCATGCAGGACCAGCCAAGAGAAAAGGTGAGAATGGCTAGGTTATTTGTCTTCTTTGCTTTTCAAGTACGTTGATGTGAGTGGAGAGTATTATTATGCGTGGGAAAAACTACAGTTTTCTGTGAGAAATTACGGCAACGCATGTTCTGAAATGTTTCCATATTTGGGTTTCTTTAACTTGGCGCTCCTACGGAGGGATCCGTTTCTTGAGAGTGCCCTACCTTCCTCATGACCTCGTATTTTTCCACAAGCGCTGTACTCAGCGGAAACCTAGCTCTATTGCGAAACGAAAATTGCCCGAGTAGCGGGGAAAGACTAAAAGTCAGACTGTAAAGAGTTTCATTTTAGGGAAGTTCCTCAGTTGTCTTCTATTTTCTGTTTTCCCAGAATACCTTTTGTGTCAAGGGATTTCTTCTGGATGGAAGAGCATCGAGTCCTTTAAGAACAGCCTCGAGAAAAGGTGAGAAACTTGCAATATTCTTTGCCTTCTTTTCTCTTGCAGTATACTGATGGTAAATGTTAAAGGGCCATAATTTGGAAGACTGAAGACTGATGATCAGCCCCTAAGACTATCAAGCTGCAGTCACTGATGAAATAGGCTATACCACAGTTTTCAGTCGGCAGAGACAGCACCTAAACAAAACAAGCTGCTGCCGACCAGTAGGCCCACGAATAATCTTTCTGACATTGCGATGAGTGAAACTGATGGTAAATATTAAAGGGCTATAATTTTGAAGACTGATGATCAGCCCCTAAGACTATCAAGCTGCAGTCACTGATGAAATAGGCTATGTGTAGAGTGGGCAGAAACAGCACCTAAGAGTAGCGAGCTGCTGCCCACTATAAAACCGCAGTAGATGAAGATTGGTCTGTGATCGGAGGGGAGGGGGTGGATGGGAACTACTGTAGCTGACACTATGCAAGTGAAAGATAGGCGGTTATCTTGTCGACGTATTGAATAACATAATATGTATTCTGGCAATGACTGTCGTGGTGAGTATTTCAGACACTGTTGGTTTCATTTCCCTTTGCGAAGTTCAACATTTCTCCTTTTTCCTGTTTGAGCTGGCCATGTAAGTTGGCCCATCGTTGTTTTTGAACTTCGCTGAAATTTGCATGCAAATTTTCTCCACAGCTTGTCGGGTGTTTAAAATGTCGCAAAAGAATAATAGAATTCTCTTAACTTGAGAGGTTTGAAACTATAAAATTTTGAAATGATGACTTAATTGATGGTAAGTGGCAGTGCCAATAATCTAGCCTATGAGTAAACTTGAAGCCAATCTTGTGTTGCTTTGGAATTGACTGCATAAGCCCCTAATCTCAGCAAGCTGCAGTCATTGATGAAATAGAATTGTTGTGCATCTACAGTACAGCAGGCAGAGACAGCACCTAAATTTAGCAAGCTGCTGCCTGCAGAACGTGAAGAGGTGAAGATTGTTGGCTTTGGCTCGCGACCTGCTCTGCGTAAAATACAAAGACTTTACTACGAGGCTAAAGCAGATGCAGTTTTCTTGTAGACATTTCAAAGTCCACTCATGGAAGGCTAGGCTTGATGGTAACAGTTGCCAGAAACACCACCTTGGACTAGTAACCCCATGCCTTTGTATGAATTCTTTTTCCGAGAGCCGATGCTGAGGACTCGTGCCCTTCCCCCCCACCTTCCTGGCAGAGGACCAGCCGCGGAGGACCCAAAGGGAAGCGTCTCTAACGGACCACGAAGGTTAGTTTTTGTTTCAGTGTCCAAAGAGGAAGTAGAGATGGGTTGGGCGTGGTGTAATTGGAAAGTTTTCCAAAGACTGAAAATCCCGTGCTAAAATACGATCCCTTCTGTTGTAACTAGAACGGTAGTGACGCACATTCTGACATCTGTAGATATTCCATTTTCTGGAGCATACCCGGTATCCTACCTACCGTATGACCTTGTATTTTTCCACAAGCATCGCTCTCCGTTAAAACCTAGCTCTAAATTCTGCGGCTCGAGGGAGAGTGCCAGTTAACTTGAGTGAGTTGCGGCTAAAGGGTAGAAATCGAGGTGTAAAGACTGCCTTTTTTGTGGGAGCTACAGTAGTTTTCTCCCGCTTTCTGTTTTCTCAGAGTACATGGTGTTTCAAGAGATGTATTCTGGAAGATCCTCGAGTCATGCAGGACCAGCCAAGAGAAAAGGTGAGAATGGCTAGGTTATTTGTCTTCTTTGCTTTTCAAGTACGTTGATGTGAGTGGAGAGTATTATTATGCGTGGGAAAAACTACAGTTTTCTGTGAGAAATTATGGCAACGCATGTTCTGAAATGTTTCCATATTTGGGTTTCTTTAACTTGGCGCTCCTACGGAGGGATCCGTTTCTTGAGAGTGCCCTACCTTCCTCATGACCTCGTATTTTTCCACAAGCGCTGTACTCCGCGGAAACCTAGCTCTATTGCGAAACGAAAATTGCCCGAGTAGCGGGGAAAGACTAAAAGTCAGACTGTAAAGAGTTTCATTTTAGGGAAGTTCCTCAGTTGTCTTCTATTTTCTGTTTTCCCAGAATACCTTTTGTGTCAAGGGATTTCTTCTGGATGGAAGAGCATCGAGTCCTTTAAGAACAGCCTCGAGAAAAGGTGAGAAACTTGCAATATTCTTTGCCTTCTTTTCTCTTGCAGTATACTGATGGTAAATGTTAAAGGGCCATAATTTGGAAGACTGAAGACTGATGATCAGCCCCTAAGACTATCAAGCTGCAGTCACTGATGAAATAGGCTATACCACAGTTTTCAGTCGGCAGAGACAGCACCTAAAGAAAACAAGCTGCTGCCGACCAGTAGGCCCACGAATAATCTTTCTGACATTGCGATGAGTGAAACTGATGGTAAATATTAAAGGGCTATAATTGAAGACTGATGATCAGCCCCTAAGACTATCAAGCTGCAGTCACTGATGAAATAGGCTATGTGTAGAGTGGGCAGAAACAGCACCTAAGAGTAGCGAGCTGCTGCCCACTATAAAACCGCAGTAGATGAAGATTGGTCTGTGATCGGAGGGGAGGTGGTGGATGGGAACTACTGTAGCTGACACTATGCAAGTGAAAGATAGGCGGTTATCTTGTCGACGTATTGAATAACATAATATGTATTCTGGCAATGACTGTCGTGGTGAGTATTTCAGACACTGTTGGTTTCATTTCCCTTTGCGAAGTTCAACATTTCTCCTTTTTCCTGTTTGAGCTGGCCATGTAAGTTGGCCCATCGTTGTTTTTGAACTTCGCTGAAATTTGCATGCAAATTTTCTCCACAGCTTGTCGGGTGTTTAAAATGTCGCAAAAGAATAATAGAATTCTCTTAACTTGAGAGGTTTGAAACTATAAAATTTTGAAATGATGACTTAATTGATGGTAAGTGGCAGTGCCAATAATCTAGCCTATGAGTAAACTTGAAGCCAATCTTGTGTTGCTTTGGAATTGACTGCATAAGCCCCTAATCTCAGCAAGCTGCAGTCATTGATGAAATAGAATTGTTGTGCATCTACAGTACAGCAGGCAGAGACAGCACCTAAATTTAGCAAGCTGCTGCCTGCAGAACGTGAAGAGGTGAAGATTGTTGGCTTTGGCTCGCGACCTGCTCTGCGTAAAATACAAAGACTTTACTACGAGGCTAAAGCAGATGCAGTTTTCTTGTAGACATTTCAAAGTCCACTCATGGAAGGCTAGGCTTGATGGTAACAGTTGCCAGAAACACCACCTTGGACTAGTAACCCCATGCCTTTGTATGAATTCTTTTTCCGAGAGCCGATGCTGAGGACTCGTGCCCTTCCCCCCCACCTTCCTGGCAGAGGACCAGCCGCGGAGGACCCAAAGGGAAGCGTCTCTAACGGACCACGAAGGTTAGTTTTTGTTTCAGTGTCCAAAGAGGAAGTAGAGATGGGTTGGGCGTGGTGTAATTGGAAAGTTTTCCAAAGACTGAAAATCCTGTGCTAAAATACGATCCCTTCTGTTGTAACTAGAACGGTAGTGACGCACATTCTGACATCTGTAGATATTCCATTTTCTGGAGCATACCCGGTATCCTACCTACCGTATGACCTTGTATTTTTCCACAAGCATCGCTCTCCGTTAAAACCTAGCTCTAAATTCTGCGGCTCGAGGGAGAGTGCAAGTTAACTTGAGCGAGTTGCGGCTAAAGGGTAGAAATCGAGGTGTAAAGACTGCCTTTTTTGTGGGAGCTACAGTAGTTTTCTCCCGCTTTCTGTTTTCTCAGAGTACATGGTGTTTCAAGAGATGTATTCTGGAAGATCCTCGAGTCATGCAGGACCAGCCAAGAGAAAAGGTGAGAATGGCTAGGTTATTTGTCTTCTTTGCTTTTCAAGTACGTTGATGTGAGTGGAGAGTATTATTATGCGTTGGAAAAACTACAGTTTTCTGTGAGAAATTATGGCAACGCATGTTCTGAAATGTTTCCATATTTGGGTTTCTTTAACTTGGCGCTCCTACGGAGGGATCCGTTTCTTGAGAGTGCCCTACCTTCCTCATGACCTCGTATTTTTCCACAAGCGCTGTACTCCGCGGAAACCTAGCTCTATTGCGAAACGAAAATTGCCCGAGTAGCGGGGAAAGACTAAAAGTCAGACTGTAAAGAGTTTCATTTTAGGGAAGTTCCTCAGTTGTCTTCTATTTTCTGTTTTCCCAGAATACCTTTTGTGTCAAGGGATTTCTTCTGGATGGAAGAGCATCGAGTCCTTTAAGAACAGCCTCGAGAAAAGGTGAGAAACTTGCAATATTCTTTGCCTTCTTTTCTCTTGCAGTATACTGATGGTAAATGTTAAAGGGCCATAATTTGGAAGACTGAAGACTGATGATCAGCCCCTAAGACTATCAAGCTGCAGTCACTGATGAAATAGGCTATACCACAGTTTTCAGTCGGCAGAGACAGCACCTAAAGAAAACAAGCTGCTGCCGACCAGTAGGCCCACGAATAATCTTTCTGACATTGCGATGAGTGAAACTGATGGTAAATATTAAAGGGCTATAATTGAAGACTGATGATCAGCCCCTAAGACTATCAAGCTGCAGTCACTGATGAAATAGGCTATGTGTAGAGTGGGCAGAAACAGCACCTAAGAGTAGCGAGCTGCTGCCCACTATAAAACCGCAGTAGATGAAGATTGGTCTGTGATCGGAGGGGAGGGGGTGGATGGGAACTACTGTAGCTGACACTATGCAAGTGAAAGATAGGCGGTTATCTTGTCGACGTATTGAATAACATAATATGTATTCTGGCAATGACTGTCGTGGTGAGTATTTCAGACACTGTTGGTTTCATTTCCCTTTGCGAAGTTCAACATTTCTCCTTTTTCCTGTTTGAGCTGGCCTTGTAAGTTGGCCCATCGTTGTTTTTGAACTTCGCTGAAATTTGCATGCAAATTTTCTCCACAGCTTGTCGGGTGTTTAAAATGTCGCAAAAGAATAATAGAATTCTCTTAACTTGAGAGGTTTGAAACTATAAAATTTTAAAATGATGACTTAATTGATGGTAAGTGGCAGTGCCAATAATCTAGCCTATGAGTAAACTTGAAGCCAATCTTGTGTTGCTTTTGAATTGACTGCATAAGCCCCTAATCTCAGCAAGCTGCAGTCATTGATGAAATAGAATTGTTGTGCATCTACAGTACAGCAGGCAGAGACAGCACCTAAATTTAGCAAGCTGCTGCCTGCAGAACGTGAAGAGGTGAAGATTGTTGGCTTTGGCTCGCGACCTGCTCTGCGTAAAATACAAAGACTTTACTACGAGGCTAAAGCAGATGCAGTTTTCTTGTAGACATTTCAAAGTCCACTCATGGAAGGCTAGGCTTGATGGTAACAGTTGCCAGAAACACCACCTTGGACTAGTAACCCCATGCCTTTGTATGAATTCTTTTTCCGAGAGCCGATGCTGAGGACTCGTGCCCTTCCCCCCCACCTTCCTGGCAGAGGACCAGCCGCGGAGGACCCAAAGGGAAGCGTCTCTAACGGACCACGAAGGTTAGTTTTTGTTTCAGTGTCCAAAGAGGAAGTAGAGATGGGTTGGGCGTGGTGTAATTGGAAAGTTTTCCAAAGACTGAAAATCCTGTGCTAAAATACGATCCCTTCTGTTGTAACTAGAACGGTAGTGACGCACATTCTGACATCTGTAGATATTCCATTTTCTGGAGCATACCCGGTATCCTACCTACCGTATGACCTTGTATTTTTCCACAAGCATCGCTCTCCGTTAAAACCTAGCTCTAAATTCTGCGGCTCGAGGGAGAGTGCAAGTTAACTTGAGCGAGTTGCGGCTAAAGCGTAGAAATCGAGGTGTAAAGACTGCCTTTTTTGTGGGAGCTACAGTAGTTTTCTCCCGCTTTCTGTTTTCTCAGAGTACATGGTGTTTCAAGAGATGTATTCTGGAAGATCCTCGAGTCATGCAGGACCAGCCAAGAGAAAAGGTGAGAATGGCTAGGTTATTTGTCTTCTTTGCTTTTCAAGTACGTTGATGTGAGTGGAGAGTATTATTATGCGTGGGAAAAACTACAGTTTTCTGTGAGAAATTACGGCAACGCATGTTCTGAAATGTTTCCATATTTGGGTTTCTTTAACTTGGCGCTCCTACGGAGGGATCCGTTTCTTGAGAGTGCCCTACCTTCCTCATGACCTCGTATTTTTCCACAAGCGCTGTACTCCGCGGAAACCTAGCTCTATTGCGAAACGAAAATTGCCCGAGTAGCGGGGAAAGACTAAAAGTCAGACTGTAAAGAGTTTCATTTTAGGGAAGTTCCTCAGTTGTCTTCTATTTTCTGTTTTCCCAGAATACCTTTTGTGTCAAGGGATTTCTTCTGGATGGAAGAGCATCGAGTCCTTTAAGAACAGCCTCGAGAAAAGGTGAGAAACTTGCAATATTCTTTGCCTTCTTTTCTCTTGCAGTATACTGATGGTAAATGTTAAAGGGCCATAATTTGGAAGACTGAAGACTGATGATCAGCCCCTAAGACTATCAAGCTGCAGTCACTGATGAAATAGGCTATACCACAGTTTTCAGTCGGCAGAGACAGCACCTAAACAAAACAAGCTGCTGCCGACCAGTAGGCCCACGAATAATCTTTCTGACATTGCGATGAGTGAAACTGATGGTAAATATTAAAGGGCTATAATTTTGAAGACTGATGATCAGCCCCTAAGACTATCAAGCTGCAGTCACTGATGAAATAGGCTATGTGTAGAGTGGGCAGAAACAGCACCTAAGAGTAGCGAGCTGCTGCCCACTATAAAACCGCAGTAGATGAAGATTGGTCTGTGATCGGAGGGGAGGGGGTGGATGGGAACTACTGTAGCTGACACTATGCAAGTGAAAGATAGGCGGTTATCTTGTCGACGTATTGAATAACATAATATGTATTCTGGCAATGACTGTCGTGGTGAGTATTTCAGACACTGTTGGTTTCATTTCCCTTTGCGAAGTTCAACATTTCTCCTTTTTCCTGTTTGAGCTGGCCTTGTAAGTTGGCCCATCGTTGTTTTTGAACTTCGCTGAAATTTGCATGCAAATTTTCTCCACAGCTTGTCGGGTGTTTAAAATGTCGCAAAAGAATAATAGAATTCTCTTAACTTGAGAGGTTTGAAACTATAAAATTTTAAAATGATGACTTAATTGATGGTAAGTGGCAGTGCCAATAATCTAGCCTATGAGTAAACTTGAAGCCAATCTTGTGTTGCTTTGGAATTGACTGCATAAGCCCCTAATCTCAGCAAGCTGCAGTCATTGATGAAATAGAATTGTGCATCTACAGTACAGCAGGCAGAGACAGCACCTAAATTTAGCAAGCTGCTGCCTGCAGAACGTGAAGAGGTGAAGATTGTTGGCTTTGGCTCGCGACCTGCTCTGCGTAAAATACAAAGACTTTACTACGAGGCTAAAGCAGATGCAGTTTTCTTGTAGACATTTCAAAGTCCACTCATGGAAGGCTAGGCTTGATGGTAACAGTTGCCAGAAACACCACCTTGGACTAGTAACCCCATGCCTTTGTATGAATTCTTTTTCCGAGAGCCGATGCTGAGGACTCGTGCCCTTCCCCCCCACCTTCCTGGCAGAGGACCAGCCGCGGAGGACCCAAAGGGAAGCGTCTCTAACGGACCACGAAGGTTAGTTTTTGTTTCAGTGTCCAAAGAGGAAGTAGAGATGGGTTGGGCGTGGTGTAATTGGAAAGTTTTCCAAAGACTGAAAATCCCGTGCTAAAATACGATCCCTTCTGTTGTAACTAGAACGGTAGTGACGCACATTCTGACATCTGTAGATATTCCATTTTCTGGAGCATACCCGGTATCCTACCTACCGTATGACCTTGTATTTTTCCACAAGCATCGCTCTCCGTTAAAACCTAGCTCTAAATTCTGCGGCTCGAGGGAGAGTGCAAGTTAACTTGAGCGAGTTGCGGCTAAAGGGTAGAAATCGAGGTGTAAAGACTGCCTTTTTTGTGGGAGCTACAGTAGTTTTCTCCCGCTTTCTGTTTTCTCAGAGTACATGGTGTTTCAAGAGATGTATTCTGGAAGATCCTCGAGTCATGCAGGACCAGCCAAGAGAAAAGGTGAGAATGGCTAGGTTATTTGTCTTCTTTGCTTTTCAAGTACGTTGATGTGAGTGGAGAGTATTATTATGCGTGGGAAAAACTACAGTTTTCTGTGAGAAATTATGGCAACGCATGTTCTGAAATGTTTCCATATTTGGGTTTCTTTAACTTGGCGCTCCTACGGAGGGATCCGTTTCTTGAGAGTGCCCTACCTTCCTCATGACCTCGTATTTTTCCACAAGCGCTGTACTCCGCGGAAACCTAGCTCTATTGCGAAACGAAAATTGCCCGAGTAGCGGGGAAAGACTAAAAGTCAGACTGTAAAGAGTTTCATTTTAGGGAAGTTCCTCAGTTGTCTTCTATTTTCTGTTTTCCCAGAATACCTTTTGTGTCAAGGGATTTCTTCTGGATGGAAGAGCATCGAGTCCTTTAAGAACAGCCTCGAGAAAAGGTGAGAAACTTGCAATATTCTTTGCCTTCTTTTCTCTTGCAGTATACTGATGGTAAATGTTAAAGGGCCATAATTTGGAAGACTGAAGACTGATGATCAGCCCCTAAGACTATCAAGCTGCAGTCACTGATGAAATAGGCTATACCACAGTTTTCAGTCGGCAGAGACAGCACCTAAACAAAACAAGCTGCTGCCGACCAGTAGGCCCACGAATAATCTTTCTGACATTGCGATGAGTGAAACTGATGGTAAATATTAAAGGGCTATAATTTTGAAGACTGATGATCAGCCCCTAAGACTATCAAGCTGCAGTCACTGATGAAATAGGCTATGTGTA
This sequence comes from Aplysia californica, assembly GCF_000002075.1. NCBI lineage: Eukaryota > Metazoa > Mollusca > Gastropoda > Aplysiida > Aplysiidae > Aplysia > Aplysia californica. The sequence continues at coordinate 139,041 of NW_004798219.1, read as the reverse complement.
GAGTGGGCAGAAACAGCACCTAAGAGTAGCGAGCTGCTGCCCACTATAAAACCGCAGTAGATGAAGATTGGTCTGTGATCGGAGGGGAGGGGGTGGATGGGAACTACTGTAGCTGACACTATGCAAGTGAAAGATAGGCGGTTATCTTGTCGACGTATTGAATAACATAATATGTATTCTGGCAATGACTGTCGTGGTGAGTATTTCAGACACTGTTGGTTTCATTTCCCTTTGCGAAGTTCAACATTTCTCCTTTTTCCTGTTTGAGCTGGCCATGTAAGTTGGCCCATCGTTGTTTTTGAACTTCGCTGAAATTTGCATGCAAATTTTCTCCACAGCTTGTCGGGTGTTTAAAATGTCGCAAAAGAATAATAGAATTCTCTTAACTTGAGAGGTTTGAAACTATAAAATTTTGAAATGATGACTTAATTGATGGTAAGTGGCAGTGCCAATAATCTAGCCTATGAGTAAACTTGAAGCCAATCTTGTGTTGCTTTGGAATTGACTGCATAAGCCCCTAATCTCAGCAAGCTGCAGTCATTGATGAAATAGAATTGTTGTGCATCTACAGTACAGCAGGCAGAGACAGCACCTAAATTTAGCAAGCTGCTGCCTGCAGAACGTGAAGAGGTGAAGATTGTTGGCTTTGGCTCGCGACCTGCTCTGCGTAAAATACAAAGACTTTACTACGAGGCTAAAGCAGATGCAGTTTTCTTGTAGACATTTCAAAGTCCACTCATGGAAGGCTAGGCTTGATGGTAACAGTTGCCAGAAACACCACCTTGGACTAGTAACCCCATGCCTTTGTATGAATTCTTTTTCCGAGAGCCGATGCTGAGGACTCGTGCCCTTCCCCCCCACCTTCCTGGCAGAGGACCAGCCGCGGAGGACCCAAAGGGAAGCGTCTCTAACGGACCACGAAGGTTAGTTTTTGTTTCAGTGTCCAAAGAGGAAGTAGAGATGGGTTGGGCGTGGTGTAATTGGAAAGTTTTCCAAAGACTGAAAATCCTGTGCTAAAATACGATCCCTTCTGTTGTAACTAGAACGGTAGTGACGCACATTCTGACATCTGTAGATATTCCATTTTCTGGAGCATACCCGGTATCCTACCTACCGTATGACCTTGTATTTTTCCACAAGCATCGCTCTCCGTTAAAACCTAGCTCTAAATTCTGCGGCTCGAGGGAGAGTGCAAGTTAACTTGAGCGAGTTGCGGCTAAAGCGTAGAAATCGAGGTGTAAAGACTGCCTTTTTTGTGGGAGCTACAGTAGTTTTCTCCCGCTTTCTGTTTTCTCAGAGTACATGGTGTTTCAAGAGATGTATTCTGGAAGATCCTCGAGTCATGCAGGACCAGCCAAGAGAAAAGGTGAGAATGGCTAGGTTATTTGTCTTCTTTGCTTTTCAAGTACGTTGATGTGAGTGGAGAGTATTATTATGCGTGGGAAAAACTACAGTTTTCTGTGAGAAATTACGGCAACGCATGTTCTGAAATGTTTCCATATTTGGGTTTCTTTAACTTGGCGCTCCTACGGAGGGATCCGTTTCTTGAGAGTGCCCTACCTTCCTCATGACCTCGTATTTTTCCACAAGCGCTGTACTCCGCGGAAACCTAGCTCTATTGCGAAACGAAAATTGCCCGAGTAGCGGGGAAAGACTAAAAGTCAGACTGTAAAGAGTTTCATTTTAGGGAAGTTCCTCAGTTGTCTTCTATTTTCTGTTTTCCCAGAATACCTTTTGTGTCAAGGGATTTCTTCTGGATGGAAGAGCATCGAGTCCTTTAAGAACAGCCTCGAGAAAAGGTGAGAAACTTGCAATATTCTTTGCCTTCTTTTCTCTTGCAGTATACTGATGGTAAATGTTAAAGGGCCATAATTTGGAAGACTGAAGACTGATGATCAGCCCCTAAGACTATCAAGCTGCAGTCACTGATGAAATAGGCTATACCACAGTTTTCAGTCGGCAGAGACAGCACCTAAACAAAACAAGCTGCTGCCGACCAGTAGGCCCACGAATAATCTTTCTGACATTGCGATGAGTGAAACTGATGGTAAATATTAAAGGGCTATAATTTTGAAGACTGATGATCAGCCCCTAAGACTATCAAGCTGCAGTCACTGATGAAATAGGCTATACCACAGTTTTCAGTCGGCAGAGACAGCACCTAAACAAAACAAGCTGCTGCCGACCAGTAGGCCCACGAATAATCTTTCTGACATTGCGATGAGTGAAACTGATGGTAAATATTAAAGGGCTATAATTTTGAAGACTGATGATCAGCCCCTAAGACTATCAAGCTGCAGTCACTGATGAAATAGGCTATGTGTAGAGTGGGCAGAAACAGCACCTAAGAGTAGCGAGCTGCTGCCCACTATAAAACCGCAGTAGATGAAGATTGGTCTGTGATCGGAGGGGAGGGGGTGGATGGGAACTACTGTAGCTGACACTATGCAAGTGAAAGATAGGCGGTTATCTTGTCGACGTATTGAATAACATAATATGTATTCTGGCAATGACTGTCGTGGTGAGTATTTCAGACACTGTTGGTTTCATTTCCCTTTGCGAAGTTCAACATTTCTCCTTTTTCCTGTTTGAGCTGGCCTTGTAAGTTGGCCCATCGTTGTTTTTGAACTTCGCTGAAATTTGCATGCAAATTTTCTCCACAGCTTGTCGGGTGTTTAAAATGTCGCAAAAGAATAATAGAATTCTCTTAACTTGAGAGGTTTGAAACTATAAAATTTTGAAACGATGACTTAATTGATGCTAAGTGGCAGTGCCAATAATCTAGCCTATGAGTAAACTTGAAGCCAATCTTGTGTTGCTTTGGAATTGACTGCATAAGCCCCTAATCTCAGCAAGCTGCAGTCAATGATGAAATAGAATTGTGCATCTACAGTACAGCAGGCAGAGACAGCACCTAAAGTTTAGAAAGCTGCTGCCTGCAGAACCTGAAGAGGTGAAGATTGTTGGCTTTACTTTGACTGGCGACCTGCTCTGCGTAAAATACAAAGACATTACTACGAGGCTAAAGCAGTTGCAGTTTTCTTGTAGACATTTCAAAGTCCACTCATGGAAGGCTAGGCCATAACCGTTGCCAGAAACACCACCTTGGACTGGTAGTAACCCCATGCCTTTGTATGAATTCTTTTTCCGAGAGCGGATGCTGAGGACTCATGCCCTTCCCCCTACCAGCCGCGGAGGACCCAAAGGGAAGCGTCTCTAACGGACCACAAAGGTTAGTTTTTGTTGCAGTGTCCGAAGAGGAAGTAAAAGATGGGTTGGGTGTGGTGGAATTGGAAAGTTTTCCAAAGACTGAAAATCCCGTGCTAAAATACGATCCCTTCTGTTGTAACTAGAACGGTAGTGACGCACATTCTGACGTCTGTAGATATTCCATTTTCTGGAGCGTACCGGTATCCTACCTACCGTGTGACCTTGTATTTTTCCACAAGCATTGCTCTCCGTTAAAACATAGCTCCTAATTCTGCGGCTGGAGGGAGAGTGCAAGTTAACTTGAGCGAGATGCGGCTAAAGCGTAGAAATCAAGGTGTAAAGACTGCTACAGTAGTTTTCTCCCGCTTTCTGTTTTCTCAGAGTACATGGTGTTTCAAGAGATGTATTCCGGAACATCCTCGAGTCATGCAGGACCAGCCAAGAGAAAAGGTGAGAATGGCTAGGTTATTTGTCTTCTTTGCTTTTCAAGTACGTTGATGTGAGTGGAGAGTATTATTATGCGTGGGAAAAACTACAGTTTTCTGTGAGAAATTACGGCAACGCATGTTCTGAAATGTTTCCATATTTCGGTTTCTTTAACTTGGCGCTCCTACGGAGGGATCCGTTTCTTGAGAGTGCCCTACCTTCCTCATGACCTCGTATTTTTCCACAAGCGCTGTACTCAGCGGAAACCTAGCTCTATTGCGAAACGAAAATTGCCCGAGTAGCGGGGAAAGACTAAAAGTCAGACTGTAAAGAGTTTCATTTTAGGGAAGTTCCTCAGTTGTCTTCTATTTTCTGTTTTCCCAGAATACCTTTTGTGTCAAGGGATTTCTTCTGGATGGAAGAGCATCGAGTCCTTTAAGAACAGCCTCGAGAAAAGGTGAGAAACTTGCAATATTCTTTGCCTTCTTTTCTCTTGCAGTATACTGATGGTAAATGTTAAAGGGCCATAATTTGGAAGACTGAAGACTGATGATCAGCCCCTAAGACTATCAAGCTGCAGTCACTGATGAAATAGGCTATACCACAGTTTTCAGTCGGCAGAGACAGCACCTAAACAAAACAAGCTGCTGCCGACCAGTAGGCCCACGAATAATCTTTCTGACATTGCGATGAGTGAAACTGATGGTAAATATTAAAGGGCTATAATTTTGAAGACTGATGATCAGCCCCTAAGACTATCAAGCTGCAGTCACTGATGAAATAGGCTATACCACAGTTTTCAGTCGGCAGAGACAGCACCTAAACAAAACAAGCTGCTGCCGACCAGTAGGCCCACGAATAATCTTTCTGACATTGCGATGAGTGAAACTGATGGTAAATATTAAAGGGCTATAATTTTGAAGACTGATGATCAGCCCCTAAGACTATCAAGCTGCAGTCACTGATGAAATAGGCTATACCACAGTTTTCAGTCGGCAGAGACAGCACCTAAACAAAACAAGCTGCTGCCGACCAGTAGGCCCACGAATAATCTTTCTGACATTGCGATGAGTGAAACTGATGGTAAATATTAAAGGGCTATAATTTTGAAGACTGATGATCAGCCCCTAAGACTATCAAGCTGCAGTCACTGATGAAATAGGCTATGTGTAGAGTGGGCAGAAACAGCACCTAAGAGTAGCGAGCTGCTGCCCACTATAAAACCGCAGTAGATGAAGATTGGTCTGTGATCGGAGGGGAGGGGGTGGATGGGAACTACTGTAGCTGACACTATGCAAGTGAAAGATAGGCGGTTATCTTGTCGACGTATTGAATAACATAATATGTATTCTGGCAATGACTGTCGTGGTGAGTATTTCAGACACTGTTGGTTTCATTTCCCTTTGCGAAGTTCAACATTTCTCCTTTTTCCTGTTTGAGCTGGCCTTGTAAGTTGGCCCATCGTTGTTTTTGAACTTCGCTGAAATTTGCATGCAAATTTTCTCCACAGCTTGTCGGGTGTTTAAAATGTCGCAAAAGAATAATAGAATTCTCTTAACTTGAGAGGTTTGAAACTATAAAATTTTGAAATGATGACTTAATTGATGGTAAGTGGCAGTGCCAATAATCTAGCCTATGAGTAAACTTGAAGCCAATCTTGTGTTGCTTTGGAATTGACTGCATAAGCCCCTAATCTCAGCAAGCTGCAGTCATTGATGAAATAGAATTGTTGTGCATCTACAGTACAGCAGGCAGAGACAGCACCTAAATTTAGCAAGCTGCTGCCTGCAGAACGTGAAGAGGTGAAGATTGTTAGCTTTGGCTCGCGACCTGCTCTGCGTAAAATACAAAGACTTTACTACGAGGCTAAAGCAGATGCAGTTTTCTTGTAGACATTTCAAAGTCCACTCATGGAAGGCTAGGCTTGATGGTAACAGTTGCCAGAAACACCACCTTGGACTAGTAACCCCATGCCTTTGTATGAATTCTTTTTCCGAGAGCCGATGCTGAGGACTCGTGCCCTTCCCCCCCACCTTCCTGGCAGAGGACCAGCCGCGGAGGACCCAAAGGGAAGCGTCTCTAACGGACCACGAAGGTTAGTTTTTGTTTCAGTGTCCAAAGAGGAAGTAGAGATGGGTTGGGCGTGGTGTAATTGGAAAGTTTTCCAAAGACTGAAAATCCTGTGCTAAAATACGATCCCTTCTGTTGTAACTAGAACGGTAGTGACGCACATTCTGACATCTGTAGATATTCCATTTTCTGGAGCATACCCGGTATCCTACCTACCGTATGACCTTGTATTTTTCCACAAGCATCGCTCTCCGTTAAAACCTAGCTCTAAATTCTGCGGCTCGAGGGAGAGTGCAAGTTAACTTGAGCGAGTTGCGGCTAAAGGGTAGAAATCGAGGTGTAAAGACTGCCTTTTTTGTGGGAGCTACAGTAGTTTTCTCCCGCTTTCTGTTTTCTCAGAGTACATGGTGTTTCAAGAGATGTATTCTGGAAGATCCTCGAGTCATGCAGGACCAGCCAAGAGATAAGGTGAGAATGGCTAGGTTATTTGTCTTCTTTGCTTTTCAAGTACGTTGATGTGAGTGGAGAGTATTATTATGCGTGGGAAAAACTACAGTTTTCTGTGAGAAATTACGGCAACGCATGTTCTGAAATGTTTCCATATTTCGGTTTCTTTAACTTGGCGCTCCTACGGAGGGATCTGTTTCTTGAGAGTGCCCTACCTTCCTCATGACCTCGTATTTTTCCACAAGCGCTGTACTCAGCGGAAACCTAGCTCTATTGCGAAACGAAAATTGCCCGAGTAGCGGGGAAAGACTAAAAGTCAGACTGTAAAGAGTTTCATTTTAGGGAAGTTCCTCAGTTTTCTTCTGTTTTCTATTTTCCTAGAATACCTTCATAAAATTGTGTTCCTAATTCTTGCTTTGTGGGGGAAACTGAAATTGAATGAGTTTGGGGCCTAAGCTTAGAAATCAAGCTGTAATGACTTCCTGTTTCGGGGAAGTACATTAGTTGTCTCTTGTTTTCTGTTTCCCCAGAGCATGTCCTGATTGTAGAGATGTCTTCTGGAAGAGGACCAGTCATATTGGACCTGTCACGTAGGACCAATCAAGAAACATTGTTGGATCTGCAACATTATTTGTCTTCTTTGCTTTTGAAGTATATTGAAGTAAGTGGACAGGGAGATTAAACATATAAGGAAAAATTACACGTTTATGTTAGAAATAAAGGGTACAGTGGTGTTTTTCTGTGATAGTCATAGTGGTCAATGTGTGTCATAGTCAAAGTGGTCGATGTGTGTCATAGTCACAGTGGTCAATGTGTGTGATAGTCACAGTGGTCGATGTGTGTCACAGTCACAGTGGTCAATGTGTGTCATAGTCACAGTGGTCAATGTGTGTCACAGTCAAAGTGGTCAATGTGTGTTATAGTCACAGTGGTCAATGTGTGTGTGATAGTTGTTGTGTTCATTGTGTGGTAAAGTTGTCGTGGTAGTCGTGATCAAAGTTGTTGTAGTCTTAAGTTTTCGGGATCCTCATGGTTGAAGTTGTCATGATTGTCGAGGTTGAAGTTGTCATGGTTGAATGGTTAAAGTTGTCGTTGTTGTCACGGTTGAAGTTGTGGTGGTTGTCATGGGTTTCGTTGGTCGAGGTCGTCGCGTGTCGTGGGTTTCGTTGGTCGAAGTCGTCGCGTGTCGTGGAGACAAGTTGTTGCATGTCAAGGTCATCATGGGTTGTGATTGTTGTCATCGTGATCTTTGTATGTGAAGTTTTCAAGGTCTTTGCAGGTCAGATTCATTGTGGTTATCATAGGTCGAAGTCATCTTGGTGAACTTCTGGTTATCATGGGTGGAAGTTCACATTGGTCATTGTGATTTGATGTCTGGGTTGTTGATATTGTCAGGGTTGTCATATTTCTTGGATCTGGGTTGTTGATGTTGTCATATTTCTTGGATCTGGGTTGTTGATGTTGTCATATTTCTTGGATCAGGGTTGTTGATGTTGTCATATTTCTTGGATCAGGGTTGTTGATGTTGTCATATTTCTTGGATCAGGGTTGTTGATGTTGTCATGGTAGTCTTATGTCGAAGTCATTGTCCGTCAAAATCTTCATTGGTCAAAGTCATTGTGGTTTTCGTGGCTTGCGGGTAAAGTCTTTGTGGTGTCCGTGGATGGAAGTTGTGGTCGTCGTGTCTTTTTGTGTTGTTGAAGTGATCATGTGACGTTTTCGTCATGTGTCTCTCTGTCATCCTTGTTGCTTTTGTCCTCTGTTGTCATACATAAACTTGTACTGTGACACTGGGATACAATGTAGAATGAACTCAGGGGGTATCGCCTTTAATTTTGTTGAATGCAAGTGTTTGTTATTGCAAAACAAGGTGTTTTGTGTAGATAGTTACAGACACTGAGCAAATAATGTATAATGTGTTAGACTCCTGAATCAAAAGTAGTTTGGTTTCAAATGAGAGGCGTTTTCGTTTCTTTGACTTTGATGATATACCAAAGAAATGCTGGAAATTTGTAGGAAAATAAGCTGAACTCTACCAAGCACAAGCTGTGCAAAAGGTCCGATTAGTTCAAATGCATGCCTGTGTCATCTAGCCTCTATAATATATGATAATATGGCGTATTGTTTGCTAAACAGTTTGTGTTGTCGTTGATTAGAGCCTAGTATATTTTATTGCAATTTTTGATTTCACAAACCAATGCGCAATTCAATACGTAGATTTAGAATATTCTGTCAAGTTATGATTGTAATATATTGATCAGTGGCCTGGTAAAAATGACTGTGCCGCGTTTGCCTCTACTGACGTTCCACTCCCGGGCCTTTGTATGCTCTTAACCCTATCCCTACGCCTGGGGTCATTTTGTACCCCGGGGTTGTATTCTTCACATTTTAGAATACTTCTGGTACGATCTCTTTGAAACTTTCAGTATTTCTGAGAAAAAAAATGAATTTTGACAGACTGCTATGCAAAGCGTACGGATCGGATTAACGAGTAAATTTCCTTTTTGGAAAGTGGGGGCACAGAGTTTCCCACGTCGTATGGATACGATAGTAGAACACGACGTAGGCCTACAGATAGGGTTAAACTATCTGAGCGTCGAGCCCCAGACACACACGGTCACACGTGTGCTGGTCGCAGGTCCAACTCCGACACACGCTAACCAAGAGTAAAACACGTGTGTGTTCCAACAACGAGTGTGTTGGTATGAAAGAAAATCCTTGATTGGTCACATAAGATAAAATATAAACAATAGGCTAAGCAAAAGCTAAGTGTAATAGTTCACGATGCAGGTGCCATCTTTGAATGGTTTTCGAGAATTATTGATAATGTTCGCTGCTGGAGAAAAATGAGGGAAGCCACCTTATTGAATCTGAGCTTGCTCATTCATGTGTTCATTGTCCGTGCTCATTCATGTGTTCATTGTCCGTGCTCATTCATGTGTTCATTGTCCGTGCTCATTCATGTGTTCATTGAATGCTATTTTGAATCTTTTTGATGAATGTTCAAAAACAGGAAATTCGTATTCTTTTGTTGAATCAACTTCCACTGAATTAAATCTTATGTTGTTGACAATAAAATGAAATGGATGCTTGTCGTTTTTGTTGTTTTTTAATGTTGGTGTTTTTTCTGGCTTTTTAAATGTTAGTGTCTTACGCCCTCATCAACACAATTTAGGTCATTTAGGAGGCGGGCTTCCCTCCCTGCCTGTCACTGTCAGGTCCGGCCTGTATGACGTACTCGGTGGGTTACTCTCTTGTGACGCCTCCAGTCTTCGGCACTTATATAACCTGCTTGTGTTGCAAGTGCCGTAAAACACTGACTGAAACAAAAAGGATCAACCTGTTCTGAAGAAAGAGATACAGCATTATCTCAGCTGACTGAAAGTCCAAGATGCTCGATAAAAATGTCAGATCGCCTCAGGCATTGAATTCGGGTCTTCTGTGTGGGAGAATCATTCACTCTCTCTCTTTCTCGCTCTTACAAGTTACTCGCAACCTCACTCTCACTTACTCGTTCTCTCTCAATTTGCTTTTTTCTCTCTCTCTCTCTCACTCTCTCTTTTACACACACACACACACACTTACTTATATACTTTCTCTCTCTTGCACACACTCTTACTCACTGTCTCTCTAAACCTAGTATTTCTCTCTCTGTCACTCACCCTCTCTTATTCGCTAACTTTCACTCATCTCTTTCTATCACCCAAACAGTAACACACGTTTTCTCTCTTCCTTTCACTCATTCTCTCTCTGTCTGTCTGTCTCTCTCTCTCTCTCTCTCTCTCTCATATACAAATTATATATATACAAACACACACTTTTTAATTCACCCACTCTCTCTCTCCCTCTCTCGTACACACACACACTTACTCACTCTCTGTCTCTCTCTCTCTCTCTCACACATACACACACATACTTACTCACTGTCTGTCTGTTTCTCTCTCTCTCTCTCTCT
>NW_004798219.1:124918-127418 GCF_000002075.1 Aplysia californica | reverse complement strand
CTGGTGTGGTTTCCTTCTTTTTTCCTATCAAACATCTATCGTCCTTATCTCCCCTTCTTCTTTTTTAGGTTTGTTACTCTCTTGTAACAGCTCTAATCTTCTAGCGCTCATATGACCTTATGCAGTTGCGAGCGCCGTAAAACCTCTACTAAAACTAAAACTAAAATACTGGTCGAAGCCAAAGAGCCACAAATTTTGGATTTAAATGAAAAGCTCTACACAACAGATAAGTGAAACGTTCGTACCAGGGTTACCGGACAACGAAAAGAAAGGAATAAAGAGCCAAAGACAGACTAATCCCTCGAATCTGACACATTTCTATGCCAAGAGCCGTCCGTAACTTAACTCCCATTCTCAAATTGTTCATGACCCAGGCGTTGAGAGTTCACCTGTACTGTGGTCTAAGGGTTTGTGGTTTACCTGGCCGCGCGTGCGGTGTGTATGTGGGGTGGAGGGAATTTATTGTTCATTGTTTCAGGAAGCAACATCCCTGCTTTCTGGACATGTCCTTTGATGCTCCGTTGCTCTCTCTAAAATGTCGCCGAGGGTCTTTCCACTGATTGTGCCAGTGCACGTCTGGTTGAACGTTCTTCTGTTCTTTCCTGAAAGGATGCCAGATTTTCTGCTTCCTTTTCGTATTCCCAAAAGCATCATCCTCTCCACGGCAGTACTGGCCTCTGCCTCCTTAATATCTTCCTCTTCAGTCAGGTGGCGAGAGAGACATTTCAGGATCTCGACCCTATCTGGTCGAACTGTGCTGTCAACTGAGGTAGCCTCACCAGCAAATCTGTCGATCGGCTTTTTCATATCCTTTAACGCCTGCATGGCCAGGGCAGAAAATCCATGTGAGCGATCGTATTATAATTGGCGTTGCTTCAATCTGTTGAATCCCGTCTGATCTCAGGAAACCTTTTTCGATCCTTCTGAAAGTACACTTGGAATCTGTGATGAGAACAGCATGGGTTGTGTGGGGGCGATCTTGGGTCAACCAATCAAGTACTTTCGTGATGGCTTCAATTTCCATTCTCATACTTGATGTAGCCCTGCTGCAGGCTCCAGATGCACTGTGGATGATTTTATTGTTGGCGAATGCAACAAATCCCCATCCACTCCGCTGGCTATCTCTTTTCACTGAGCCGTCTGTATGAATTACATGATCTCCTGCTTTTGAGTTTGTGTCAACAATCTCGTTGATACCACTCTTGTTGACGGAAGCTGCAACATTTCTTCATCTGTTCCCATTCTCAGACAAGGTACATTAATGCACACGGTCTAGAAGGATTTGTAGCAAAACAAACAACGAACCAGAGAGATGAAAATTCTTATCTTTTTTATTCTCTAGAAAAAAGCCCAAACGACAAAAAGAAAAGAAAATCCCCCAATGGGACTACTCCCACGGCCTCCAAACTCCGCCGTGCAGGGCTGGGTTACTTCTTGGGTCATATGGCGGGTACCGTACAGGCACGGCGGTCTGGTTAAACCGTTGTAGATATCCCAGGAGGGTCCGGACCATGTCCGGCATCTGGTCAGACAAGTCGTTGTGCTCGTTCGGGTCAGCTGTGATGTTGAACAACCACACGTTTTTGTCAGGGGATGTACGCCGGTCTGCAGAAGTAAAAAAACACACACAAGGGAAGCTTACAGCACGAAATGAACGTGGATGCAACAACAACGATATGTAGGGGGGGGGGGTTGTATCGTTCTATTTGTTTTCACGTTTAGTCAATTTTGCTTTTCGTAAACGTTTCAAATTTGCGGTTTGAGTCGTCCAGTGTCATGTACATATATATATATATATGTGAGGCGTGCTGACAAAGTTAGTTACTTCTAGCAATTCACAAGTGGAGACATTAGCCAAAAATTGACACTAGGGTCAAATTTGTAGATTTTGTATTGATGCCATATTCTTCAAATATAACATGACTTTTATTATTTCACACTTATAAATTATTGTAAAAACTTCACCTGTAAGCGTGCTGTATCTATGTTCCATAGGGCTCGAATCTGAGAAGTAACTCATTTTGTCAGCAGGCTTCACATAATATTATATCTACTTCACATAATATTTAAGCGCATAGAGCCTGCAGTTGAGCGGGGATATGCGCTATACAAATGCTATTTATTATTATTTATTTATTTATTTATTTTATTATTATTATTATTATTATTATTATTATTATTATTATTATTATTATTATTATATCTGTGAGTCAAAGCAGCAGCGTCGTCCCTTTGAACATTTCGCCAACGACTTTGATTTTGTGTGGCTGGTTAGAGGGCGTCATAAGTAGGTCCTTATACTTCAGAATTCTGAACTTTCCCTCGAATTTCTTATTCTGTCTGTCTATCTACTTACTTTTTCCAGCTCTAAATGTTTAATTTTGTGTGCATGTGTTTCTCTTTACTCAAACAAAAATGATATCACAGATTTTTTTATGTTTGCTTGTTTGTTTTGTTGTTGTTGTTGTTGTTGTTTTTTTGTGTGTTGTTTTTTTTTGGG